>NC_066888.1:19847391-20154891 GCF_022985175.1 Labeo rohita | reverse complement strand
TGTATATACATATATATATATATATATATATATAGGTTGTAGAAATGAATACTTTTATTTAGCAAGGATGCTTTAAATTGTTAAAAAAAAAAGACATTTATAGTCTTTCAAAAGTGTTCTATTTCAGATAAATGCTGTTCTTCCGAACTTTCTATTTATCTAAGAAACCTGAAAAAGTTCTACTCAGCTGTTTTCAACATAATAATAATAATAATAGTAAATAAATGTTTTGTTTTTTTTTTAACAGCAAATGTTAATATTAGAATCATTTAAGGATCATGTGACTGGAATAATGATGCTAACAATTCAGTTTTGAAAACACAGGAATAAATTACATTTTAAAATATTTTAAAATAGAAAACAGTTATTTTAAATAGTAAAACATTTCAAATTTCAATATTTCAGTTTTACTGTTTTTGCAGTACTTTGGATCAAATAAATGCAGGCTTGGTGAGCAGATGAGATTTCTTTAAAAAACAAAAAAAAAATCTTACTGTTCAAAAACTTTTGACTGGTAGTGTATAAATTAAGATGTATGCAATAAATACAAATCAAGTTGCATGGTTAAAGTAAGATTTTAATTTCAGCCACAATATTATAACGTTAACATAAAAGGGAAGAAATTACTTTAAGATAAATTCTAACACAAATTAGAAGTATAGAAATATTAAAACATGTTATTCTACTAAAGCTATCTGAAGTAAACCTAAACAATTTCAGTACTGATTGTGCAGCTGTTCAACAGGTTGAAACTCTTAACCACAAATTCTCATGTGATTTTCTTAACAGTGTGAACAACAAGCATATGTGTGAAAATAGACATAATGAAGAAACAACGAAAAATCAAGGGAAAAATCCCTTTTTGTGTGACATTTCCAATCAAGCTGTAATTTTTTATAATTACATAAAAATAGCATAAAAATATTAAATAACTTTGTGATACATAAAATGTAAACTATGAAATTAGCTTTAGCAGTGAGGTCGAACATTTTTTTCCACTGAAATGTGTAAAGTGTAACTTCCATCAGTTGTACCACAGAATCTTGTCACATACAATACTGTGCCTAAGTTGAGATGTGGTGGATATCTTTGTGACTTTCAGAAATAAATGACTAAAATAAATTTTCCTGTGATGCATGTACAGTTGAGGTCAAAAGTGTACATACACCTTGTAGAATCTGCAAATCATACAAAATGCGTGTTATTTTTTTATTTAGTACTGACCTGAATAAGACATTTCACATAAAAGACATTTACATATAGTCCACTAGAGAAAATAATACTTGAATAAAAATGACCCCATTCAAAAGTTTACATACACTTAATACTGTATTGTTACCTGAATGATCCACAGCTCTCCCACAAATTCTTTGGTTTTTCAACATTTTTGTGTATTTGAAGCCATTCCAACAATGACTGTATGATTTTGAGATCCACCTTTTCACACTGAGGACAACGAAGAGACTCGTATGCAGCTATTACAGAAGGTTCAAACTCACTGATGCTCCAGAAGGAAACACAATGAATTAAGTTTTTGAATTTGAAGATCAGGGTAAATTTTCTGGGAAACATGTAAGTATCTTCTGTAGCTTCTGAAGGGCAGTACTAAATGAAAAACTATATATATATTTAGGCAAAATAAGAAAAACGTATCTTCATTCTGTTCAAAAGCTTATACCCCTGGCTTTTAATGCATCGCTTTTCCTTCTGAAGCATCAGTGAGTATTTGAACCTTCTGTAATAGTTGCATATAAACCTAGTAGCCCTCAATGTGAAAAGATGGATCTCAAAATCATACGGTCATTGTTGATACACAAAAATGCTGAAAAACCAAAGAATTTGTGGGACCTGGAGGATTTTTCTGAAGAACAGCGGGCAGTTTAACTGTTTAGGACAAACAAGGGACTCACAAACAAAAAAACAGCCGTTGGTCATTCAGGTAATAACACAGTATTAAGAACCAAGCGTATGTAAACTTTTGAACGGGATAATTTTTTATAAATTTAACAATTTTCTCTATATGTAAATGTCTTTTATGTGAACTTTTCTTATTCAGGTCAGTACTAAATAATATCGTTTTTTATGATCCCTCTTATTTTGGTAAAATAATTCACATTTTGCAGATTCTGCAAGGTGTATGTAAACTTTTGACCTTAACTGTATAGACACTGTTAGGTTCTAATTAGACAAATAATTAAACCAATGACAGTGCAACAGAAACAGGCAAAAGAGCTTATAGCTGAGGAAACACCCATCCCATAACAATTCTTCATATACAGTACATGCCTGGCAAATGTCAATGATCAAAATGTAACAGTATTCTTAACAGACAAATGATGCCACATTTGCCTTAAATCAGCAATAAATTGCATTTAATCAGCAATGCTTATAAGTGATGCCATCCATTTCAATAACCTGCTTTGTGTATATTGTGCAAGCATCAGGTGATTAGAAGAGATTGAAGATCTTCTGGGTGAAAGCTGAAGGAAGGGAAAATAACAGGAGGCCCAAAAAGATCAGTCCACTTATGATGAGCAGTGTCACCACTGTTGCCAATTTATACTGCCGCCAACACATTATGCAGGTCACCCGTATTGGACTCAACAACCACGACAAGCTGGTAGTCGGACGACTGTGTGAAAGAAAACAGGGTTATACTGTAAACTCTCACACACACTTGCATACCCACAGTACAGAAACAATAAACATGTTCAGTGTTTTATTTCAATGAGTTCATTTTATTAAGTCTTCATACTGACAAAAATAAATAAATCAATCCATATTGCACACTTGTAAACAAGAATTAAAAATACACTCTTTTTATATAAACAAGCCAAAATCAGTGCAAACAGGTCCATGGTCAAATTTACCATTCATTAAACAGAGCAACATTAAATAGCAAGCAAACAAGTACATACTAAGTACACAGCAAGCAAAAACAACAGTAGGAAATATCAGAAATAGCATTCTATTGTGCTGTTTAAACTTGAAATGTCAAATGAAACATCATTCCCCTATTAGTGTCTGCGTTTCTTAAAAGGATAAACAACATTGTCTCACTGGAGTGCAGAAGATTTGTGTCATAGACAGAAAGTGCAAACATCAAGGCAAGTGTAATCAAATTACATACTGTATATATGAGGCCTGCAACCCTATCATAATATTTTTCAGACTGTAGCTACTGATGAACAATTCATCTATCTTTAGACAAACTTGCATGCTTATTGTGCTTTTAGCAGCGACATATACACACGTAGACAATAACAACAAAATCCAACCCAACAATCTAAAGCAATGCACTCATATAAACATTTTAACAATGCTAGTCCACTTTATTCAATTCCGTACCAAAAATAGACACTTCACTGCTTTCTTTTTCTCCCTACAACCAATTATTCTTGAAATGTACAAACAGAAAGATAAATAAGTTAGTTGATCTTTTTTGGGGGTTAGACATGCACATTGATACTGAAAAAGTCAAGATATTTGATACGTTACGCTTAGAGTGCAACTATGAGGGTCGGTAAACTCTTAAGATGTGCTGCAAACTGTAACCAAATATTAGAAGGGCCACTTCAGAGGGAAAGGTCAATTAAGAATCTCTTAAATTGACCTTTTCGACCTCTCTTTAGGCTCCAAGCAGCTTCTTGACCAGATAGCCTGGCATGCTGTAGAGAAACAGGCCCACCATGATCAGCAGCAGCAGAGCCAAGACGATCTTGATGATGAGCCATTTGTAGCGGTTGCATATCAGGTAGCGGATGGCCTTCAGCGGGCTCAAAAACCACAGGAAGGTGGTGTCAGGCCGACTGTGATTGGAAGTGGTGAAGGGGTTGCAGGTAAGAGATGGTGAGTTGAAAGGTGGAGGCATGGATGATGATGGAAGAGAGGTAATATAAATGTTAGTGGTTAGTAAGACGACTGCAAAATTATAAAATCTCTTAAAAGCATATTATCCATTTAAAAAGATAGCTCACTCAAAATGAAAATGTCTTAAAGGGTCAGTATACCCAAAAATGAAGATTCTGTCACTACTTGCTCACTCTTATGTTGTTCCAAACGCTTAAGACTTTCGTTCAGCTTCAGAACACAAATTAAGATATTTTTAATGAAGTCCAAAAGCTTTCTGACCCTGCATAGACAGCAATGCAACTACCATGTCCAAAAGAAATTGCCGCATAAAGTTGATATTTTTGTTTTCTTTATGCACAAAAAGTATTCTCATAGCCCCATAAAATTACGGTTGAACCACTGATGTCACATGGATTACTTTAAAGGTTCTCTTACTACATTTTTGGGACTTGAATGTGTCGGTTGTGTTGCTGTCTATACAGGGTCAGAAAGAACTTGGATTTCATCAAAAATATCTTAATTTGTGTTCTGAAGACAAACAAAGGTCTTACAGTAATTAGAGAGAAAGTAATGACAGAATTTTCATTTCTGGGTGAACTATGCTATTAGTGTGTTAAGTTAATGATTTTTCAAACCTGTATGACTTTGTTTCTTCTGCTGAACACAAAAGAATCTAGTTTGGAGAATGTTTTTGCCAATGCAGTAAAAGTAAATGGGGTTCAAACAACATTCCTATTTACTTTCATTGATAAATGGACACTTTTCACCACTCTTGTGTTTCACAGAAGAAAGAAAAGGTAATACAAGTTTGGAACGACATGAGGGTGAGAAAATTATGACAATTTTTCATTTTTGTGTGAACTTTCCCACAGAGCTGGTAAAAACCTTCGCCTAGGACTACCGCGTATGTGCATGATACTGTAAATTTGAGCAGTACAATGACACATCAGGCAACAAAGGTAAGCTCAGAAAGCATAGTGGCAGACAGTCGACTATAAATCTCATAAAATCCATAATTAATAATTCAAATCTTTGCCCAAACAGAAAACTAGAGGCAAATGACAACCACAAAGACCTCAAGTACAACACAACACACAGATATGCCGTAAATAAGAAATGGGATGAAAGAGGAATGACAAAATGAAAAACACTTTATCACCCACAATCCCTCAGGTCCACGTTGTTGGCCCTTTAAAGATGATACGAGTAACAAAAAGACAGAAATACAATGTGAATGGCTCAGAGAGACGGAAAGCAGAGAAAACAGAGGCAGTGAGAGTGGGCTACCAGTGGTCTTCCCATCTCCCCTCACGCCCCTAGGAGTTTCTTGACCAGGTATCCGGGAATAGAGTAGAGGAAGAGCCCAACGAGGAGGAGGAGGAGCAGCAGAGCCAGAGCCTTCAGGATCAGCCAGCGGTAGTTGTGCCAAATGAAGTACCGTATGGACTTCAGAGGATTCATAAACCACATTAGACTGGTGTCTGGACGACTTTTTCCAAAACAGGAATGGGGGTTGGAATGGAGGAAATGAACAGGAAAGGGTAGGCGGAGGAAAGGGCAGTCACAGGAGGAAGGAAGGATGTGAAAAAGGAGAGTGGGAGTATTAGAAAGGGAAGGCAGCCGTTTTAGAGGGGCATTCTGACGTTTTAGAGAATGCTTCTGACTTAAGCCCACTTTACGCGTCAGTGTTTGTGCCATACCTGTAATTATCTACAGTATTTATATGAGACTCTTTATGTCTCCTTTCTATAGCTGTATTATTAGCACATCCTCATCAGTTAGACTGTATACCCAAAATACTCATGTATGCTGGCTACTATGGAAACCTGTTTCTGCTTCAGAGTAAAAAATAAAAGGGTAATTGTGAATTAATTTCTTGTTATTGCAACTTTACGTCAGAGAATGTTACTCTATACACATTTTAATTTTACACACTCAAGAAATTATTTTTATTCATAGTTATAGTTACTGGTTACTTCTCACAAATAGTAACTGAGTTACATCATTATAAAAGTAACTAATTACCAGGGAAAGTAACTACTGTGTTACTTTAAAAAAAAAAAAAGTTCAAATATGTCAAATAACTTGGATGCCCCCAATATTAATTATGTTGAATGAAATTTAAATTAAATTATTGAAATTTTGAGTTTACTCACCAGATATATAAAGCTTAATGGCACAGTCTTTTTTTAAATCTCATCAGTCAGTCAAGCACTGTAATATGACATTATGGTAATTCAACATTACACTTTAGAAATTAGAACTTTATAATAACCGTGTACTGTATGAATGCATATTTGTCATATTGACTGAACTAAAAGTGATGGTGGTGCTTAAGATAATGTAATTGTAATTTAGTGTTCCTATTAAAAACGGGGGAAAAACTAAAAATAATACTGAAAAGATAACAAATCTACTACTAATTCTACTACTAATAACAATATAAAACCCACTAAGGATTAATTAGCTGCTGGGTTCATGAATATTAATCACATTGTCTGCATTCGCTGAAACTGATTTGCTGAAATTAAAACAGGGGCGATAATAGGTAAGCGCCAGCCAATGAGATTGCTGTTTTTGCGTATTACCAGTACGCCTACTACCGGAGAAACTGGCAGTTCTTAAAAGCTGAAGAATTCCAAAGGACCTGCGTTATTTTGGCAGGAAAATACAGCAAAGAATATTGTTTACATGTAGCGTGTTATTTCTGCATGGTATATATGCTCTGTATCTTTCTTTGCATGTGTGTGAGACAAAGTGACTGGAGTTTATGGTTTGTCAAATACAGATAGGCAGATGAACTGAAAAATAAAATTTGAATAATATTATAATAAATTCAAGTAACGCTGCATTTTATTGTCAGTAACGGTAACACCGTTGTAACGGGGGAAACAGTAATTCGTTTAATGACTCCTTACTAAAAAAAATATCGCTGTTAGTAATGCCGTTTATTTATAACACTGTCATTCCCATCACTGATAAAGAGTGACAGTAAAGACAATTATAATGTTACTAAAAATGTCTGCTTTAAAGAACTGCTATTATTTTGAGGTTTCTATTCAAACAATCCTGAAAAATGCATCCACAAAAGCATCAATATAACTCTTTTTCAACATTGATAATGCCAAATCAGCATATTAGAATGATTTCACACTGACACTGAAGACTGGAGTAATGATGCTGAAAATTCAGCTTTGCCATCACAGGAATAAATTACATTTTAAAATACGTTAAAATAGAAAACAGAAATAGAAAATAGAAATCTCACAATGGCTTTTTTATTTTTTACACTTGAGGCAGAAACTTTCATAGCTTTCATAATCTACTCTGCAGAATATGAGATATGATATATTGCATATTTATTTATTCATGAAACTACATCATTACTCAGGTGTGCTGTGTGTACATGACGGCTTTATGTCTTACTTTGGTTTCTCAAGTGGCTCAGGTTCATTCCGCCCAAGGCCGACTGGATTTTTCTCTGCCTCCTCTGCTGTCAGTAGATGGAGCTCTGCCTCCACTTTTCCCTGCGAGCACGACATGGTTAGAATGTTAATGAGTTAATCTTATGCAATCATTCCAATACACCGCATGTCGGCAAATTATTAAGCAAATGTAAAATAACATTTGGTAATAATTTTATTTAGTAATGAAATGCCTGTTTTAGTATTTTTTCCTTATTAACTCACTGTGAGCTCGAATTCATCATTCTCATCCCGGGCCACAAATGGCCACCAGCCCTTTACTCTCTTCTGTTTAAAGATGGAGATGGATGGCAGCTCATGCTCCTTGAGAACCATGTCGAGAGAGCACTGCTTAGCTGTTTTTGCCCCACGAGTAAACTTATTCAAGTCCAACTCAATCGCACCTGTGAAAATAAATGAGAGTAAAAAAAATGTACACCACCAGTCAAATGTTTTTTTATGTTTTTTTAAAGAATTCTCCTCTGCTCACCAAGCCTGCATTTATTTGATCCAAATACAGCAAAAGCAGTAATACTGTGAAATATTTTTACTATTTAAAATAACTGCTTTCTATTTGAATATATTTTATATGTTATATCAGCATCATTACTCCAGTCTTCAGTGTCACATGATTCTTCAGAAAACATTGTAATATGCAAAACTTGATGATAAAGACATTTATAATGTTGCAAAAGATTTATATTTCAGATAAATGTTGTTTCTCTCTATTCATCAGAGATTCATTAAATCTTTATTACAATAATTTATTTATTCTTCAAAACCAAAATTATCTCAAGTACATGCAAGTAAGTCATAAATATCTAATATGTGTCTTTTTTTGTCTTTCTGAATTGTGAACGTACCCAGGAAGTCATCTGCAGAGAAATGGTCAGCATCCCATACTTGAAGGGTGAGTCGAGCAGGAATCTTGTACTCAGTCTCATCCCAGGAAAACATAGATTCTTTTTTAGAGATGACTATCTTCTCCTCAGCCATGAGATAGTCAAAAGGGAAGACAAAGCGCCAGTTGAAGTTTCCTTCCCCAGTCAGAGAGTGATAATGCACGTCTGTGTCCTGTTTATCCTCCTGTTGTCCTTTTAGCCAGCTGAGCAGGGAGATGATTTTCAATTGTTAGAAGAAACACTATTTTAATATTCATACAAAAAATATACAAGTGATTTTTTGTATAAGTTGCATGACAAAACATGCACAAATGCTATGAACAAAGAGTGCATTTATATAGTTGTGTAATGTGTGAAATTTACATACAAAAATACTGAATAGACAACATGCATAAAATAGCATTTATACAAATCAAGTTGAAACTGTGGAAAAAAAATATATATCAAAATTCTACCCCATGGTAATTGCAGTTACAGTAGGTGTTATTGAACATTTTAATGAAGTCTATATTATTATATTTTGTTATAATAAACTGCAAAGAATATATAGATGATTAATTCATGACTTAAAAGTGTTAAGTGCTTGTTACTCTTTTTGATAATAATATTATTGCAAGTAAATCACAATGCATTCTCTGGGAATACTGTAGAAAAGAAAGAAAAGTTGTCTGACCTGACATCTAGTCAATTATCTGCACTTAAAGTGACAGTTCACACAAAAATAAAAATGTACTCACCTACAGGTCATTCAAGATGTAGATGAGTTTGTTTCTTTATCAGAACAGATTTGGGAAAAAATGAATGGGTGCCGTCAGAATGAGAGTTCAAACATCTGATAAAAACATCACAATAATCCACAAGTAATCCAGATCCAATCCATCAGTTAACATCTTGTAAAATGAAAAACTATATATTTGTAAGAAACAGTCCAAAACACTTCTAAAATAAATATGTTGTTGGATTTTGATGTGAGAGGACAACAGGGAATAGACTTCTTCACTGGAGAAAGCATTATTATAGACTACTAGACATCTTCATGATGGATTTGTTTCATATAAACACACAGCTTTTTACTTCACAAGATGTTAACTCATGGACTGGAGTTCTGGATTACCTGTGGATTACTGTGATGTTTTTATCAGCTCGAACTCTCATTCTGACGGCACCCATTAGATTTATTGGTGAGCAAGTGATGTAATGCAAAATGTTATGCAAAATTTCTCAAAATCTGTTCCAATGAAGAAACACAAACATCTACATATTTGGATGACCTGAAGGTGAATACATTTTCAACTGTTCCTTTGAGTTGTAAGGCTTTGATCTACAGAGTTTTCTGTCCCAAAAGCATTACATCATATAAAGCTACTGCATTATGTATTTATCTGAACCACAGTAGTCAAAATACATGCATAATTTATGCATAACTTTTTAAAATAGATTAATTCCGCGAGGTAGAACAAACAACTTGTTGATATACAAATGCCACATGTCAGATTATAAAAATAGATTCTGGCATGCAAACAGACATATCTTATGCTTTCATGCAGTATTTGATGAAGACATCTCAGTCGCCAAGACATACTAAACAAAAATGGCTCTATAAACCAAGACCATACCAGTTATTAAATATTAAAACATCTATTTATAAGGAACTGGACAGCCAATTGAATTAATTAAAATTATAATTTTTTTTCATTTAGGGGTGATAACTAGAAATCAGCATAATTTTTGAATGATATGGTCCTGTTTAACTTGTATCTGTATGGAGGGTGATATTTGTTCATTTGTTGTGAATGGAAGGGGCAGGTGCAGGTTTCTGCAGGCGGTAGGCAGAGCAGTCAAGCCATGCGATCGTATCGTCTTTACCCCCTGACATAGATGTCAGACATCTTCTCTCCTGTCATGAAAGCATCGTCCTCTAGAACTACGTCATCAGTGTTCCAAATAATAACACGAAGCTCAAAGCTAGATAACAGCACAGCAATGACGTGGGGGGTGGGGAGGAGGGATAGACAAAATAACAACAAACGCAACAGACGAACAACGAAAGGAAACAGAAACAAACAAACAAAAGTAACAGATTAAACTACACACTTTTCACACACCTGCCCATACCTACCCCCTCACAAAAATGTCACTGGACTTTTCCCCTGTGAAGTAATCATCGTCTTCCAGAATTACCTCGTCAGTATTCCATATTATCACCCTGAGCTCATATCTGGGAGATGAAAAGAATGGGATCATCATCTCACACTGTAAAAAGTGTTTTAACCCAAAAATGTGCGCCAAATGGTAAACAACAGTAACTGGTTAGATTTAAAAGAAAAATATTTATGGCTATTTTTTTATATAACCAAAGTAATTTTGTCAGATTAGAGTCAACATTGACCCTTTTTACTTTCTTAATGGGATAGTTCATCCAAAAATGCAAATTTTGTCATTAATTACTCACCCTCATGCCGTTCCGAACCTGTAAGACTTTTGTTCATCTTAAGATATTTTTTATTAAATCTGAGAGCTTTCTGACCCTGCATAGACAGCAACGCAACTACAATGTTCGAGGCCCAGAAAGGTAGTAAGGACATCGTTAAAACAGTCCATGTAACATCAGTGGTTCAACCATAATTTTATGAAGCTACCGGAATTTTTGCGGCAAGAAAAAAAAAAAGGTTCTAAGTCAGAATGCTGGCTCCTGCATCAGCAGCACCACATGCATGCATTGTGGTACTGTTGTGAATGCGTGTCGAAAACTAACACAGAAGAGAAGAAACTGTTGAATAAAGTCACTATTTTTGTATTCTTTGCACACAAAAAGTATTCATAGCTTTATAAAATTAACGTTGAACCACTCATGTCGCATGAACTATTTTAATGATGTCCTTTACTACCTTTTTGGGCCTTGAACATGTCAGTGGTGTTGCTGTCTATGCAGGATCAGAAAGCTCTCAGATTTTATCAGAAATATCTAACTTTATGTTCTGAAGATGAATGAAGGTCTTAAGGGTTTGGAACAACATGAAGATGAGTAATTAATGACATTAGTTAATGATTATTTTTGGGTGAACCAACCCTTTGATGCATGTTCCTGTTCTTGTAATAGATTCAAATTAACGTAATAGTCTTCTCTTCCTCTAAAATGACTTGAACTTCTTATAATTTAGTCAGTGCACACTATTGGATAATGATATTGAATAGGCAGATAGCTTTTTGCATTTATGTCAATAAGGTGCAACTGTACATTTTGATGTTTTGCACTGAATGAATATCTCAGACTAAAGTAGGAAAACTTGCAGATTCTTTAGATGATTAACATAAAAAAATAAAGGCAGATGAGAGGCGTGAAGCTGGTAGAGTAAGTATGAGATGAAAAGAACAAGGAGGATGCGTTTTATCTACAACTTTTGGTGAAAGCGTTTGTCATCTGTTTTGTAGTTCCTTTGTATCGAAACTGTAGCTGAATCACAGTAATATCACTGTAAACACAGTTGAAAATCAATATATTAAACAATTCTAAAAAGCAAGTGAGATTAAACTTATTTCTTCATCCAAAGCTTTTAAGTCATCCAAAGAATATTAATTGCACAAGCAATCCAGAAAACAAAGCAATCTGTTTCCTGCTTAAGGGTGTAATGATCTAAGAGTGAGTATGTGATCTCAGCATGACTGATTAATAAAGCTTTCTATTTTTTGTCTTATCCTCCTGAAGGCTAAACTCACTGATGCACATATCAACAAATTACACTTTGTTTCATGTACCTAGAGACTTTAAGGGGGAAAAAACGTGTAAAAATTAATGCAACCTTATATACAAATTAAATAGTAATACCTACAAACACTTTACAAGAGCGTAACTGGCGTAAATTAAGGAAAAGCAACAAAAGTTAAGACCCTCAACAAAATCATCTACCTCTTTGGTTTGCGCGGTGATATGTCAATGGCGGGTCCTGGTGCAGGTACATCCATAGGAAACATGTCCACCCACATTTCAAGCCTTCCCTGAAAAATTCAAGCTGATAGTTACATTATAATAAAGGAAGTTCCTTCATTTAACAAGCATAAATAAATTGCATCTGCTAAAATTGATGCAGTTGTTTATTCATGCTCTGAATTGTTACCAATGATGGAAAATTCAGCAAGGTCACTTGGTGAACCTTTGAGTATGTTCTTGGTAATCACAGTGGTATTTTGTTGCACATTCTTGCATACCTGTTCTATGCCTGGCTTGTCCGGGTTGAGTAGTGGTCTGGTTTCCACATGCTCCGGGATGAGTTTGCAACCAACACGTGGGATCTCCTCCCAATGCCTAAGAACAGTAAGAGCCAAGTGTTCTTCTGTCTGCTTCTTCAGACCTGAAAGCAAAACGAAATATATCTTTTCATATTTGTTTGGAGAAAAACATGATAAAGTTCTGTATAAGCTCTGTAATGTCTCACCACTCTCATCCTCAATTTCTGTTGGCCCAAGAAAGATGCGGTTTGCAACTTTGACCCTCCCACCAGGTCCATAGTGGGGTCCATCCAATTTAGCTTCCTTGCACAACTTAGCAAGGATCTGAGTTGGCTTCTGAGGGTCCCGCCACACATTGTAACCATGGCTGGATGGTTTCACAGTGAGACAATAGGATACAATAGGAAAATGGGATTGTCATTTTAACACATTAATTATAAAGACTTGATGTTTGCCTTGGACAGAACAAAAAAGACTAAATGGATTCTGAATATGGCTGAATTATATTTTCATTTTTTTTTTATTTGACAATATAATTGTTACATCATGTAAAATCAATATATTTAATTGACAACCCCCAAATAAAATAATTTTAACATGTTGTTCTATAAAGATTAAAGAGGTTCATGCTCAATATGTTGATATCCCATAGAAAGTACAAGTGAGAAAGTACTCACACAGAGTAGTTGGATGCAATGCCACATGTGGCTCTGTGTTTGCTGTAGTATCTGTTCTCCAAATCAATTTTAGTCTCACCAATCAGGTCATCAGTTCCAACCAAATCCCAGTCATATACTGCCACAGTCAGCATGGACTCCATTGGGAATGTAGCCTCTATGTCAAATGACCTTAAGGACAGGAAAGACAGGAGATTGTGCTTTCAAGAAATGAATATTTTTTAGCTTCAGCTCAACCAGTTTATTGGTTTGGTTGGTTTACAATAGTACAGCCTACTCACTTTCCAAAGACAGGATTCAGCTGTTTGGATATGTAGTTCTCCTTATCCCGAATATCTGACTTTCCCAAACGAATGACTATGTAAGGATCTGCTTTACCATTTATATCCGCAGGATGCAAGTCTGTAGCCTGAGAAGAGAGTCATGTTATTTTAGACATTGTACCGTATGAATAACACTTACAATTTAAAGTTGAATTCACTCACTCTAATGATATAAATCCTTATGAGGACATTGATGGGGTCATTGTGAGGAATACTTTGGAACATGCCCATGTTCGGGTCAAATCCTGCCTCCCTGGTGATCTCCTCAGACAGTGGGAGTTTATACATACAGAGGGAACCCTAGTTCATAAGAAAACAGATTCAAATCAAAATGAGATGTTCATACTTTAATTCTGAAGCCTGATTTATACATTATATGTTCTTACCTTGAATCTGCCCACAATCCTGTCATCATCAACCACATTGTGGTCATCATCATCTCCAGCCTTTCCTCTATACAGGTTGAAGGTGTGGAGCCAGTCCTCAAAGTTACCAAAGTCACTCTCCAGCTCTTTACTGTACACCTGAGATAAAGATGTTTATAGTTACACTAAAATTAGAACTGCTACAGATCACAGTTTTGCTAATGTATGCTCAAACGTTTAGGGTCAAGAAGATTTTAATGTTTTTGGCCCCAGATTTAAATATTTGTTTATAACACAGCAAAAATTTAAAACAATCACCGTGGGGTAACATTTTCAAGAAGCAGCACTGACCATGAGTTCATCAACTTTTGGTTTCAGAGGTCGCTTTTCTGTGCCATCTTGGTTCTTCTTTTTGTCCTTGGAGCTCTTCTTGTCTTTGCTCTTTTCCTTGGGTTTGGTGCCTTTCATAGGAAAGTCATCAACTTTGATCTCTGAGGTTAGGGGTGAATGGGTAGGTACAGATGGAAATGAGCAAATGAGAAACGTGTGAGCACAACACCAACAATGCCGGTCTAAATGGATGTTTGTACTGAACAGTGATGCTTCAAGCCATGAGAATTATTTTAAGGAACCAAAATACATATGGATTATATATAACTTACTAGACGAATAACCTTAAAGTATGAAAGAACAAATACATTAAAGTCTCCTAGTTATGCCATTTCCAATATAGTCATTCATGCACTGTGTAATGTAGCTACATGTGAATGCAAACGATCTGCAAAGTGGCAAAGCTGAAAGTGCACGATAAATAAAATTATTGTTGCCCAAAGTATAGAATCAACTATGAACAGTCTAAACAGAGTCGTTAGTAATTCGAATAGCACTTTGAAAAACACAGGGCGGGCATTATGCAAATATGTTACCCCGTGATGATTTACGTGATGCTAACGACTGCTTCTTTAGTTTCGGGGAGTTCATCGCAGGATTCACAAAACGTTTACTCTTGAAAGATGGCTCAATACCCAGTTTATTTGGACCAGCTGGCCCAACTGAATCACAACCTGTAAATATGATATATAATAGATGTTTATATTTTCTATCAGTCATTCAAAATATGTAGCTATGGCAATGGGTGTATCGTTTCTGACACATACGTGGTAGACCAATCACAACAGACATAACAGCCATCTGACCAACCAGAGCAGAGTAGGCTCACGGAAAGCTGGGGTTTAGAGACTGAATCTTCAAACTGCTTCGAATGAATCGTTTAAGAATCGCAAAAAAATGTGATATTAAATGCATATTTTAAAAAAGCAAAAGCGTTATGCACACCTATTGTAGTAAAAAACTATATTAGGAACCTTAAAAATGGCATAATAGGTGGACTTTTAATAGTTTCTAAATTAAAAGTTAGAAATCTTTTTCATGGCATGAAAAACAATAATAATGGTTTTATGTCACAACTACAATGGTGATGGATATAGGATGACAGTATTCATCTAAACATGTTCCTAACCACAACATTATTTTTATGCAGGAACACTACACCAGGTCCATGCTAAATTTTGTGGTTACCTGCACTCTCGGCTGCTATCTCCAAATCTTCTCTTTCCTCTGCCTCTGCCAGAGCGGCCTCCTGGGCTCTGAGATTCTGCATTCACATTAAGTATATTGCAGCAAAATATTACAATTTGACACACTATATATCATAGCCAAAAAATTTAATTGAAAGACAGTCCCTCCCACCTCCATCATAGTCTCTATTGAGGCAAAGTATTTGGACCACCAGTCCAACATGCTCTCATCTGGCTCTTCTTCGTCCACTTCTTCTCCCTTCTTTTTCTTCTTCTTCTTTTTCTCTTTTTGATTCTCATCCTCATTCTGTTAGTACAAAGGATTTTATTTTAAATGTAATGTGGTTAATTCAAATGAATGTAAACCAAATCTAAAACATTTACATCTGTCTGAAACAAACCAAGACTTACCAAGTCAACTTTAACAACAGCATCGGTGGTCTACAAGGACAGGGCCACACAAACATACATCAAATACAAACAACGTCCACAACAGATTCTACAATAGCATACTAGCATACACATCACATGACTGTTGGTGCATAACCTTAAAGCAATAAACAAACAGAACCACAGTTCTAACAAAAACACACCAAGCAGCAACATAACAGGTGTTCTCACAGCATGGCATGTCTACTCACAGCATCGATCTTGACAACTGTGTCCATCTTCTTAATGTTGGGTTCAGGGTCCATATTGACCACAATATCACCTGAGGGATGAGAAATGGGACGGGTGTGGGGGCGGGAATGAGATGTCCCATTCGTGAGAGCCATGTAGCCATTGGCCAGTCTAGCTGGTGTGGACAGGGCCATATGATTTAGCAACCAATGACCCAAAACCAGCACCAGGACAGAAAGGATAAGACCATGAAGAGATCAGAGGAAAAAGGAATAGAGAAAAGGAATGAAAAGTCAGAAAAGCTGGAAAAAAGATATAGTCTGTACCAAGAATTTAAAATAAACACTATATAATGTAAGTTCTATCATTACAACTCTCTGAAGATTTTAGCATGGTAATGGATATAACAATGTTAATGTATTTAATTTTGGCGGAATAGATCTGCTATGCTTCTGAATTGCTGCTGCTGTTGGTTATTGTTGTTTTATGTAGATTATTGCTGCTGCTGCTGCTGCTGCAAAGCAAGTACAGGAACTTGCTACTGCCAGTACATAAACCACTATATTAGCATATAAACCTGTAGCAGATCTATACAGGTGGAGCTGGGGAGGTGGAGGGTTTCAGACGAACTCTGAAAGCACACTGCCAAATGCTCTAGTGAATATTACTGACTCCGAACTTTTGGACAGTAGTCTAAGCAATTATAAGTGAATTGCTTAAAATACATAAATTAGGGTTGTGCAAAATATGGTGCTAAAAAGGTTTTGTGGTATAAGATCTTGCAAATCATCTTCATCTTCAGTTTTGGTACCTGACCCAGATAAAATGGGCTGTTACTCAAAACATTGTGGCATAAAGGATAAAAGTTTATGCAATAATGATTGAAATTTGACTGATTTTATATTATATCTATTTACAAATAAAATGTAGATGGGATATTTAACAAATGTAAAGTTATTTGTGATCTTTGTATGGTGAGATTTCACTATCATTGAAATGCAACAAATACATTTTTGTACACATAAATAATTAGAAGATCATTAGGAGAGTTTTATTATATTGTATTGTTATTTTATATAACTTATAGATTTACAGTGAGTATATTTGTTTATGATAGGTACCTGTGTGAGCCCAGTTGTTAGCAGTCTTGTCTGGGGGGCTGTAGATAAACTTGCGAAGGCTGGTCACGGCATGAGACCCGACCAAGGTGTAGCGTCCAAATGCCCTGCAGTCCACCACCCGAATATTGAGTGGTGGATGAAGTAGCTCATTTTCTGGCAGATCCTACAGTGTGAGATTACTCAAGTTAACTTTTTAAATCAGAAATGAAGTGGAGAATTTTCATTCCATATATAATTTCACTTACCACTTCAAACCACTTCACTAACGTGCTGAAGTTTGGATTCTTTTTGTAGTTCTGAATGAGAGCTGACTGAACTCCTTTCCCTGCACACTCAATGTCCACACGAGGCCTGTCCACCTGGGCCAGGTTGACTCTTTTAAGGTCCCTCAGACCCCAAAACAAGACCTGGTGAGAAATAAAGACCATGAGCGGAAATACTAATGCATAAAATAATATAAGGTCAAGATGTAGTAAATGCAATTGTTAGCATAATCAAATTGTGGATTTTTGTGGCAGTGTTTTCACCTCTATACGATATCTGCTGAGAACTGGTCGTATGCCCAATGGAACAGGCAGAATGGGTCCACGGTCTGAATCAGTTGGGCCATCAATTGGAGGAAGTGCTGCCCGCCCTGCTGGACCAATCTGTGGATAAACATATATTTTAGAATTAAAATATGTAACTCATTAATAATACCGATTAAATCCTCATTTTTTTTATTTCAAACCTCTACCATGTCTTGTAAAACAGGAAAATAGCCAAAGCACAGCAATAGCAAAGAGGATGAAGTCACTTACACAAGAATGGAAAACAAAGCCGAATTCAAGAGAGGAAACTGTTATTTTGTTTATTGCACCTTGATCTGAGGTACAGCAAAGTCATGGACAGCAATAAGAGCCCTCCTGATCTCCTCATCATCATAAGGAATCTGTTAAAGTTGCCATGGAAGAGTACAGCAGAAAGATGGGACAGATGATTATGGAAAAATGAAATGGGAAATCACAAGAAAAGATCAAGGATCAAAATACAAGTGGGAGGAAAAGAAAAAGAGTGATCTGCATCTGTGGTATTCAAGCAACATTTATGAAAAGATAGGCCAAGCACTGACTGAGAGTCCACTCAAGACTGGAGTATGTATAAGCTGATCACATCCACTGTGTATCGGCTGTACCTGCAGTAGCTCAAAAGCAGCCAACAGATCTCCTGCAGTGCAGTTTCCTCTGTAGATCTGATAGTACTCCAGCTGAGGGGGGAACCGTGGGGGCCCGTAGTGTTCATCAACCATCTTAGTTAGTGGCTTTGCAAATGTTCGCCCAATGAATTCAGCTTTCCCCTGGATGCCACACACAAAAAAACAACAGTTGCGCTTCTGCCTTTGAACACCAGGGGTCAGTGTGGCCACATTCCTTGTGACATATCATGGTTATTGTATTGCCGGGGCTTTAAGATCTGAAAATCAAGCTTTGGTTGTCAATTATAAATATTTTAATTAAATTTTTAACATAAAAGTTTGCATTCACAGAAGTCAAATTCTACTTGTGTTTAGCTTCTTCATCTGTGCTCTAAATATTAAAAAGGGACATTAATGCTATATCTGACCTTGGCCCTCAGCTGTCAATGAAATAAATCACAGCAACGGTTACTACAAACTACTGTAGAGACTAAAACTACAAAGAAGCACCCAATTGTAAACCCTCTGAACTGTCCAACCAAGGGAATGCAAGAGGTAGTTTATCGCCACAGGAAACAGGTGTTTTCATCACCATGCAAGTAAGGGAAATGGTCTGATCTTGTTTTTGGGACGGAGTCCCAAGCAATCCCACTTCTTGCATGCCTTGTTAAATTCAGCTATGCAAACACAGATTGACAGCAGTGTTGAAATAAGTGTTCACACTCTACTTAGCCAAAATGTTGTCCAACAAAATGCCAGGACCAGAAGATTTTAAACAGGAAAAAAGCATCAAGTCAGGACAATAGGGCACATTTTCACACACTCTCAACATGACTCATACATGGAAAGAATGATGTCAACAGAACTGTGCTTTGAACTAGCAAACAATGACATTTAGTTCTGTATATTTAGCTTTTATTTGTTGGTATTAGACTTGGGTTTTGCAATATAAACTTACCACAGTGTCTTGGTCGTACAGTTCAATGACAATGATTGGAGGATCATCACGGAGTTCACCGGCCTCACCATAGAGTTCAACATTATCAAACACAAGCAACTGATCCCATGTAGGACAAAGAGTCTCGCTGAGGACCTTAAATATACATACACAAATGTTCATGGATGATTCAGTAATTATGAGAACTCTTCTGTCCTTTAACCAAAAGTAAATAACAGTAATTCTAGTTTTAAAGGTCAGATTTGAACAGCTTTAGACATTTTAATGTTTCTTTAATTATGTTTTCATCATTTTAAAAGGGTTAGTTCAACCAAAAAAATGAAAATTCGGTCATTAATTACTCACCCTCATGTCCTTTCAAACCCGTAAGACTCTCATTCATATTTGGAACACCAGTTAAGATGTTTTTGACGAAATCCTAAAGCTTTCTGACCCTTCATAGACAACAACACAACTACTACGTTCAAGTGTGCAAAGAAAACAAAAATCTCTTTTAGAAGGAAACAAGCACAACCCCAGGTATTTATTTAATACGGTGACTAAATTAACGAAAAATAAAGCATCAACGGTCGTTGACATTTCCCAACAGCACAGCAGTAAAGACTTCATGGACTACTTTCCTTCCAAGATTGATACTATTATAGATAAATTGTAACCATGCAGCTGCCAGCCACAGTATAACATCAAACAGTGCACTTTAGATCCCCTGAGGAACAATTACACTCATTCTGTACTATAGGAGAGGAAGAGCTGTATAAAATTGTGAAATCGTCTAAACCAACAACATGTTCATGACCTTCATGAAATTATGGTGGAACCACTGATGTCACTTGGACTATTTTAATGTTGTCTTTACTACCTTTCTGGGCCTTGAATATGGTAGTTGCATTGCTGTCTATGCAGGGTCAGAAAGCTCTCAGATTTCATCAAAAACATCTTAATTTGTGTTCCGCAGATGGAAGGTCTTATGGTTTTGGAACAACATGAGGGTGAGTAATTAATAAAAAAAAAAAAAAAAAAAAAAAAAAACACATTTTTTGTGTGTGTGAACCATCCTTTTAAAGAGTGATGAAATGTTCTTAAGTTCTTTTTATTTTGCATTAATTTTGTATTGATGTGTATAATATCTAAATCAATAAATACAATGACAAGAAATGATTGTGGTAAATGTAATTATCACCACTGCATTACATTACAAAAATTACATTGCAAGCATTTTAGAAATTGTTTAAATGTTATATATATATATATATATATATATATATATAATACATAAAAACTGTGATACTGTAAATTTGGTGGAATCTAATTGTTACCCACATACAAAAACAACACCTATTGTATTTGTTAACAGCCAAACTGAAAAGTCCTGTACTTTTACAGACCTTGAAATGCGCACTCATAACCAAAGACTCCAACACACACTCACCTCTGTCACCTGGCTGTGGGTGGAGAAGAAGACCCTTGCAAAAGGGTCAGACAGGCCGCTACTGTCAGCAGCAAACAGACTGCGAGCCTGATACATATGGGCCCTCAGCTGAAACACCTGCTTCACTACAGACAGATATAGAGGGCTACTTATCACATACTGTACATGTTTGAACATACATGCAAACACTAAAACAAATGCAAAAAAGTACTTCGATCGTATTTAAAATATATAAAAATCTTACTGTTATAAACCAGGCTGATGGGAGGAACAGCCTGTAAGCCTGTTCCCTTCGTTGCCTTGTTTTCCTCAAAACCACTAGGAAGGCCACTCAAGAAGTCTTTCCTCTGTTTGTTCAACCCCAGCCACAAATACATCTCTAGTTTAGCCTGAACTGTCCAGCCAGCAGGCCCAAAGCCTTTCTTTCCTGGCAGCTGTAGTGAACACAAGCACCAATGCAGAATGTTTACATCAAAAATTCAAGCTAATTTAATTCCATCTAATCAACGTTTATTCGAAGGAAGAACGGCATAAAAATTGGATATAAAGTAGGTGTTACCCTGAGAAAAACAGCTTTGACTTTCCCACAGTCTTTTCCCATCTCTTCATCAACAATTGAGAACAGGATGTCTTTGGAGGGTATGCGGGCATATGCTATGCGTTTGTTGTTGCTAATCATCCATATGAACACATCAGGGATGCTGTGCTGGGGCTGATGAATAAACAAGAAAACGTTAAGTCTGAGAAGCTTAATGTGAATGGAGCAATAAGGGGATGTGATTTCTTTTACCTCATCTGCCAGGAAACGAAGCCTGTGAAGGAAATTGAACACTAGCTTGAGTTTGTCTCGAACCGTGTTTCTCTTCACTTGTGAGCGGATAGTCTTCGCCTGCTGAGCCATGCTCTCCTGTGAACAATACAACCACGCGAATTACATTTAACAACCCATCAGCAGTTTTTAATGTCCAAGCTGAGACCATATAGGGCGTGTAGGCATACCATTTCTCTCATACAGGACTTCAGCCTCTCTTTGTCCAGTTTGGTTCTTCCGGCTAAATTCTGATCTTTGTTTGCCAGTGTAACAAATCGGCTTCATTTGGGGAGAAAAGCGAAAAAAAAGTAAAACGATTGTTGTTTGTGATTTTGTGCAATATATACTGTACATTCTTTCACCTGCAACTTGTGCTAAGTTCTTCTAATACACCTCTAAGTCTGCGTTCTGGATACGCCTTTTCTGTTTTTATGATTTCTTGAACATCATTCAGACCTTCCTCCTGTTCACAAAGACAGACATGCACATGCTTAAACAGTATAATGTCCGATTTTACAAAAATAACCCTAAAAGAACTGCTTAGAACAAGGAGATCGACAGTTTAACAGCCAGATAGCAATTTTAGGAGGAGCCTGACCAGTTTATCTGCAATCTTGTCCATTATATTGGAGTTGTACAGCCGTCTCCTTTGGTCTTGCCACCAGCTCTTGATGTAAATGCAGGGTTTCTTTTCAAAGTAAGGCAAGTGGAAGTAATTTCTGTAAATGGAGCAAAATGGATAGTTCAGTTCCTAGACGCAGAGCTGAACAGTAGCATATACAGTTGAAGTCAAAAGTTTACATACACCTTGCAGAATCTTTATCAAAATAAAAGGGATTTTACAAAATGCATGTTATTTTTTATTTAGTACTGACCTGAATAAGATATTTCACATAAAAGATGTTTACATATAGTCCACAAGAGAAGATAATAGTTGAATTTATAAAAAATACCTCATTCAAAAGTTTACATATACTTAATTCTTAATACTGTGTTGTTACCTGAATTCTGAATGATCCACACCTATATTTTTTTAGTGAACAGTTAAATTGCCAGCTGTTCTTCCACTTTTTTTTTTTGTTTTTTTAGTATTTTTGTGTGTTTGAGATTCATCTTTTCACACTGATGACAACTGAGGAACTCATATGCAACTATTACAGAAGGTTCAAATGCTCACTGATGTTTCAGAAGAAAATATAATGCATTAGCAGCCGGGGGGTGAAAACTTTTGAACAGAATGAAAATGTGTATATTTTTCTTATTTTGCCTAAATATCATATTTTTTCATTTAGTACTGCCCTTTAGACGCTACAGAAGATACTTACATGTTTCCCAGAAGACAAAAAAAGGTAAATTTACCCTGATCTTCAAATACAAAAAGTTTCACCCCCCCGTATGTCTGTATACATAAATATCTTTTATGTAAAATATCTTATTCAGGTCAGTACTAAATAAAAAACGACATGCATTTTGATGTGATCCCTCTTATTTTGGTAAAATAATTAACATTTTGCAGATTCTCAAGGTGTATGAAAACTTTTGACTTCACCTTTAATTCAAGTTGCTTGTGAGAGTGATTTTCAGTCAGAGAACTCTTCTGTTGTACTAACAGTGTTTTGTCAAAACTATTTTTAGACAGTCTGACGACTCAGTATTTCTCTGACATTTCATCATTTTTCTTTCCCTAACCTCTGACCTGTCAGTGATAACCGGTTTCATAGGTGGGGTAGACGGCACAGACATCAAATCTCCATCATCCTCTGCCTCTTCATCACTGGAGTTGTGGATGAGCTCGGTCTCCTCTTCTTCACTCTCCCCTCCACCCTCTTTCTTCTTCTTTGCTGATGCAGGCTTGCTCACACCATCAATCTGGTTACCATAGTTACCTAAGTGGAAAATTGTGTACATGTAGTGCTATAAATTTTATTTTTGATGTTTTGAATTCACTGAAGCATTGCCTGACTGTTGCCTGAAAAGTCAAAATTTTGAAAAGAGACTTCACAGGTGTTTGACTTCAGCTCACCGATAGTGACTTCAAAGCTGATGGGTTTATCTCCAATTTTCCTGTCTATCATTGTGGCCTCCAAGAACGACCCAAAAAGGAAAAACTCCTCCATCTTCCCTGTGGCACTCTGATAGGAAAAAACGTAAGATGCTTTAAGGTCAGAATTACATCTAAATAGCTGTCATTGGTTTTATTAACCATAAAAAAGGATTAAATAAGTATCTTCATAGTGAGGAATAAACACCCTATGTTTTGTTTTGGTGACCTTTTATTTCACCGCATTGGGATCTCTTGCATCTTTTCTCTCATACATGAATAGGATTTGCCCAATAGTGATTGCAAGTGTGTGAGCTCAGTCTGAAATCATAATTGACTTGAGATTATGGCAGCTCTGCAACTTCTCTCAACTGAAGTGATGATCTTTGATCAAATAAAACTCTCTCAGTCCTCAGAGGAAAATAAGAAACAAATTCACGCCCTTATAAAAACATACTTTTCTTTTCCACTGTAATAACTATAACTGTAACTGTTAAAAAATGTTCATACTAAATTTATTATGGAAGAGAGGAAATCTTCACTTTTATTATAACAATGGCAGTTTAGTAGGCCACTCATTTTTTTTTCAAACAAAATACAGTATCATAGCCTTTTTTTTATAAAAACCATTAATGAATTAATAATTAACTAATGAAAAACTGGCACATTTTCATAAGAATTTTTACATTTTTAAATTTTTAATTAAAATAAAATTCATCATTTACTCATCATTGTATGACTTTCTTTTGTTAAAAGAATAAAAAGGAATAAATAAATGTATACATTTAATAAATTAATACATGAATAAGTAGTGAGACTTTCCATAAAAAGCACAAATTAAGTATCACTAAAAGGATCCTTATGACTTGTTCACTATATTCTATGTCTTATAAAGCTGAACAAAAGCTTTCTGAAAGTTACTCAGTAGTAATGTAGTAATGCTCAATTCACAAAATAAATGTACATTTTAGTTTTCACTTCCAAAATCTGATCTGAATGATTTGTTACAGGTGGATTTGTTATTTTGGAGCTACACAGTCTTAGTCCTTATTCATATTTATTATATGAATTTTCTTTTTTTAAGTTGGAATAGAGCGCATGGACACCATAGACTACTTTAATGATACATTTATGATGCTTTAAAGGGATAGAATGAAAACTACCCCATGTTTTACTCATTCTCAAGCCATCCTAGGTGTAAATGACTTTATTATTTCAGATGAATACAATTGAATATGAATACAAAAACATCCTGGCTTTTCCAATCTTTATAATGGCAAAGAATTGGTGTTATTATTCAATAGACCAAAAGAATTCCAATGAAGTGCATCCTTCCGTTATAAAAAGAAAGTCATATACACTTAGGATGGCTTGAGGGTGAGTAAATCATGGAGTAATTTTCATTTTTGGGTGAGTTATCCCTTTAACGCTGTTAAATTACTTTTACTTTCTGATGTGCTCTATTTCCCTATTTATTATAATATCACAAGAAAGAAATGCTACAAAATGTATCTGCAGAAGAAAGAAAGTAATTTGATTTATAATGAGTAAATAACTTCTTAGAATTTTTATTTTTGGTTAACTACCTCCTCCTCTTCTAAACACTAAGAAAACATCTGATTTTCTGTGCTAGACTCCAGCTCTTCTGTATTATATTAGTGATCACATCATCGACATATCTTTGGCTTACACTTTTATGTCTCTATTCTTCATGTAGCTTGAATCAATGTGCAGGCTTTTAAACCGCCAGGTTAGTCATGGGATAAAAGGCAGTTGGGACTATCAGCATCATATGCTTGCCTCTACATCAAGTGTAAAAACAAATCTTGCGCTTCAGTAAAATGCGTCTGACAATCAATATTTTCTCCCAAAGGCCACACAAAATCACAGACAGCTGGACTTCCACATCTGCAATGACTTTTTGTCTAAGGACACAAAGCTTGGCCTTGTAATTTCCCAGTGGACAGCAGATATTTCGTAGAATCTGGGCTGAGCTGTAATCAATTTGTTTTCACATATGTTGTAAGAAGGTTACAAATGACCAGGCCAAAATGGAATCTGTATTTTTTTTTTTTAAATATTGGAAAATATGAAAATTACAGGCCTGCAGATGAGTTAAAACAGATGGCTTTCAAAATAACCTGTGTGTAACGTCAAAGTAAGTGTATGTATGGTAAGTGTAGAATAAGTTATGTTTTACAGAGATTTAAGTTATTATCTCAAGAAAACTATCACAATCCCTTGTCCCAGTCTCAAAATAGGAAATAAGGAATCTCACCTCTGAGATGTTGGACACTGGCTCTATTTGTACCTCAGTAGAGCTCATTATGTCTGCAGAAGAGGTGTCCAGGATCTCCACTGCTATACTAATTAGAAGGCGTGCCCTAAAGGACACGCCTTCCCCCAGCCCCTCGTTCAAGTCCTGGTGCTCATCCATCAGGGTGTAGTTACGAGTAGAGCCATACATATTCACCCAGGCTGGGCCCATAGTGGGCAGGAACCCTGGGGAGAGATGGAGGAGCCTTTAATTCTCGTTCTTTAAGATCTCTTTATTTACAGCCCCTATTCAATCTGTACATTCATTAAACTGCTAGTGTTACACTGGGACAGATCGTCAGTACCTTTGTCTCCATCGTTCGCAATCTTTCGTAGATCGATGAAATGGGTTCCTATGGCAACATCATTCACCTTGTCTGAATCACGGATCTGAACTTTCAGTCGCCTACACAAAGGTGGGAACATCTCGGTGAAGATTACTTGCTCATTCCAGATGGGCTCGTAGCTGCTCTTCTGAACTGACGTTTTACCCTGCATGTGTAAAGTGACATGTTAAAAAAGTAATGCATTACATGTTTAAAAAAAAATAATTGATACAGTCATGGCCAAAAATATGTCAGAAAATGCAAATGTTTTGGTACTCTCATGTTTATTTTTTTTGTTTGCATTCGAACAACACAAAAAAACAGAGAAGAAAAGTCAAATCTGATACAATTCCACACAGGACCCAAAAAATGCACTGGACAAAATTAAAATTATTAACTTAATATTTGGTAGCACCCTCTTTGGAAAAAATAACTTTCTTACACCTCTCAACTGGAATTTTGGACCACTCTTCTTTTGCAAACTGCTCCAGGTCATTCAGATACTGACACTGGCCACTACACTGCACCCCAAAATTCTTTGGTAATCATCAGATTTCATGATACAGTTCACACAGTCAAGGCATCCAGTGCCAGAAGCAGCAAAGCAACCCCAAAACATCTTTGAACCTCCACCATGTTTGACTGTAGGGACTGTGTTCTTTTCTTTGAAGGCCTTATTTCTTTTTCTGTAAACAGTGCCATGATGTCTTTTACCAAAAAGCTTTTGTCTCATCTGTCCACAGTACATTCTCAGAGAAGGATTGCGGTTTTGTCACATAAGTTTTGGCAAACTCCAGTCTTGCTCTTTTATGCCTTTGTGTCGGCAGTGGTGTCCTCCTGGGTCTCCTACCATAGCGTCCCTTTTCATTCAGATGGCGACAGATAGTGCGAGCCAACACTGTTGTACCCTGTGTCTGCAGATCAGCTTGATTATGTTTGGAAGTTAATCAGGGTTCTTTATCCACCATTCAAACAATCCTTTGTTGTAATTTTTCATTAATTTTGCTCTTCCGTCCATGTCCAGGGAGGTTAGCTATAGTGCCATGGGCTGTAAACCTCTCATTAAGATCTCTGGAGATGGACTTGTAGCCTTGAGATTGTCCATGTTTTTCCACAATTTTTCTCTCAAATCCACAGACAACTCTTTACACTTCTTTCTTTTCTCCATGGTCAGTGTGACACCCAACACAAAGGTTGAGTCAACCTTTCTCTATTTTAACCGGTTGCAAGTGTGATTACTATATTGCCCACACCTGTTACTTGCCACAGGTGTGTAAATACCAATTACAGGAGCATCACATGCTTGAAAAGCAATTATTTCTTACTATTTTCACAAGGTGGCAATAATTTTGTTCAGTGCATTTTTGGGTTCTGTGTGACATTTTATTAAGTTTGACTTTTCTTCTCTGTTTTTTGTGTTGTTGTAGTGCAAACAAAATAAGCATGTGAATACCAAAACAAAAGCAATTGGAACAATTTTTGGAGAGAAGTGTTGCATTTTCCGACAGAATTATAGGGGTGCCGATATTTTTGGCCATGACTGTATAAAAATGTATCTCCTATTGATTGTTTTCATGTAGTTCTTACCTTCTGCCCTGCAAATTGCACAAGGACATAAGGATCCACAAGGTCTCTGTTCTCCCCGATAAAAGCTTTCTTTACGTTGGCCATGATGCTGGTGTTCATTTTAGGTAGTCCCTCAGCCCTATGAATCTTAACATAAAACCGAGCCCATTGCCTCTCCGATGGAACTCCCTCCGGCAAAAGAAGATTCCTGCAAAATAAAAGAACAGCCCGACATGACGCTCTAATAAATGAATGAATCAATTAATAAATAAATAAATGTATATATAAATAAAGCATTAGATGGTGTAATCTAAAGTGCACTTTTTGTATATAAATTCATTAAAATTTAATTTACCCAAAAATGAAAATTCTGTCATTAATTACTCACCCTCATGTCATTCCAAATCCGTAAGAACTTAATTCATCTCCAGAACACAAATTAAGATTTAATGGACTATTTTATTGATGTCCTTACTACCTTTCTGGGCCTTAAACGCGGTAGTTGGGTTACGTAATTTGTGTTCCGAAAATGAATGAAGGTTTTACAGGTTTGGAACTACATGAGGGTGAATTATTAATGACAGAATTTTCATTTTTGGGTAAACTATCCCTTTAATTATTGAACTAAGCAAGTAAATAAATAAATATATGAATTTTAATGTGTGAAGATATCCATTTCTGACCCTTCTATGTCATCCTCATCTGGTTCATTGGCCTTGTGGGGCGTCTTGATGTTGTCTCCTTTTCCAACGACTGCAATGTCACACTTAACGTAACCTTTGCAGCCAGCTGTGATGTCATCAGGGTCTGACAGCATTGCCCATTTGTGGTGAAACTGGTGCTCTGTAAGATACACGCAGCGATTAAAAGACTTTTTCCATCTTATTAGTATCTCTCTTACTTGTTAAGATTTCCATTATTCCATGGTTACTGACCAGGTTGTAAGTAAACAGTTCCCACATCTAGTTTGAAGGTACCCACCAGAGTACCACTTCTTAGAAGGTTTTTAGAATGTATTACCTTAATTTTAGGATGAGAGAAGAACAGAAGTACAACTTAATCATGTTTCATCTGCTATTTTCAATGGGTTTTAATTGAGGTTTGTTATATTACATACAATCATATGCTGAAAGTGTGGACAAAGGCTTAATCTACTCACTGATATCTTCAGGATCTTGTCAAACATGACATCTGGAGGCACATGGAAGTCAAAGACAAAGTACTGTTGGAAGATAAAGTAGAATATTGACATCATGTTAAACAATGTGGGTGGATTTAGGTTTTGATACTGCAACTACTATGAAAAAAGTACAAGATAATCAATATTTTCAAATAAAATGAGATTATTCTTATTATTCTTGTTCTGAGTTACATTGGACCTGTCAGTAAACAGGTCACTAAACTGTCTGAGAAAACAGAATTCCTTTGCTCAGATTTTTCAGCAATGTGAATGTAACCTCATTGTAGTAGGGGCAGTTTGTGGACTCCTTCATTGATGTATACTTCTTGTCTTCTCCAATTTCCACACAAACCACAGGATCCATGTTCAAACCAACCAACTGACGGGCCTCGATTACTGTAACACTGATCTGAAAGACATTTTAATAGTTTCAATTAATTAAAATTATATATTTGGAAACAAAACCCATACAGGACATAAAACACTGTCTTAGATGCTGATTAAGACTGATGAGGCTGTATTGACATGCTGTATTGATATGTTTTTATTACTGTAGACGTGCTAGTTAGTCAAGTTTGCTTTAGGGAATCAAATGACAAATGAGCTACAGTTTTCTATTAGATCACAGATTCATAAAGTAAACATCTATGGCTGCATATAGACAAATAGCAACGCCAAAGAGAAGGAAAATAATAATACTTGTGATCTCAATTTAAGCTCTTAAGTGAGCAGAGCCATCTATTTCCCTTACATTGGTGTTGTCTTTATTACACTCCAAAGCTACATTTTTATGAAACACATGTAAGCACACAAACTACTTTCTGCAAAATAAAAGTAGCTGGATTCTTGGAGAATGCAGACAATAATACTGCTTATTGCTGCAGTGATTTATTCTGCAAGTGCTCTGAAAAGACTTTGCAACCTCCAGCGAAAATATGAACTGTTAGAGATAAGGAAACATTTTAACAAGACCTAAAAACACTTACACAGCACACATGGGATATATGGATTTCCTGCATTTAAAAGAATTATACAGTGGCAACACTGAAACGAATTTGCAATTCAACTGCTCAACACAACAGCCACGCAGAAGACAATTAGTAAGTAAACATCAAAGGCTTCTCTGAAACACTGAAGCTCAAGGCTGATGTTGTTTGTTTATATTCAGGGCTCTGTATATTCAGGGCTTTGAGCAGAATACACTACTCAAGGATAAATGCCACTGGTTTAACATGATGGCAATTCAAGGTCTGGAGCTGTCTTTCAGAATGTGGGAATGTTATTGAGCTCCCCTTGCTCTCGCTGCGTTCTTTCGTCTTTCTTCATACCTGATAATCCACAGGACGCCCTGAACTGGGCTCCATCTTAATGTCAGGCTTTGATCTGAAAAACAAGAAGTGAAGATCAAACTTACAAAAAAAAAAAAAAACCTTTTAAACAAGGACTGTCAATTGATTAGTCAAATAAAATAAAATAAAATAAAATAATACAATTAAATAAAATTCATTTATAATAAATTAAAATAAAATACAATAAAATAAAATAAGTACTCAGGGTTTTCTTCCATCTGACCTTTTCAAAGGATGCAAACAGATAAACTTTGAAATGTGAAAGTGTACTGCTTTAAAAATTACACCGTGTGCACATCAGATATGTGACCTTTTGTTGGAGACATTAGTGGTTACTGCAGTAACAGAGGCCAGTGAGATGGTATCAGGGTCAAGTCCACCGCCCAGACGAATGGCCTTTCGATCCAAATCTTCTGCATCCAAAATGGCAGGATCATCTGCGCACAAGAGCACAGCTGAATTAATGTTGCATTAGAATTTTATGATTCTATAGTCTTTCCTATTGACGCCGATGTAAAATCTCCTGAAGCAAAACCATTTGAGAACCACTGATTTAAAGTACAATTGAGGTTAAGGTAATGAAAGTACAATAAGCTTGAGTTAAAACTGACACAAATAGCCAGAAAGCTAAAAACCATTTCAGTTTGTTTGTTTACCTCCTTTTTTGTGGTCATCTTTAGAGATGCGAGTCTTGCCTAGTTTCATGGCTGAAAACACTCCTTTTCCTGTCCTGTAGTATAAAACAAACATTTGGGTCAGCATGAATGGGGGAAAAAGTGAGAATATTTGCACTGTGATTTGTTTTTAAATCATTTCTATCTCTGGGCCTCCCAAACACTGAATTATTTAAACTCTGAAATATGATTATGTTACATAGATATATCATATAAAAAGCAGTGAACCATTTGGACACATTTCACAATTCAATAAAGTAAATTATTAATACATACGGCTTACACATAGGTAGTGCAAAGGATAGATATTCCAGCATCAAAATGATTCACATGTACAAACGTTTGATTTACAGGTCAAGTTTTATCTTTATTTTTATTAATTCATTCTCTTAGACACTGCTGGAGAGCAATCAAATCATCACTACTGGAGCACGACAGGTTTTCCCATGATGGAAAATTTCTGTGATATTTATCACTCAGACGAGACACTCGTTTCAACAGCGAGACCCCACTCACAATAGCCCTAGTGGTGTCCAATAACTCTGCACTGATATTATGGTGATTAGATATCAGTTCACCTACAAAGGCCTGATGATGTCACAGGCCGGCTGGACAAATAACGGTCCTTAATTATTCAACAAGATGGGCACAATTCTCCAATTAGCTGTGATCTAGGGATATAGATACTTTCTCAGGACAAGATGAAAGAATTCCAGATCGTTTTGTCCCTTTGAGCATTTTAAACAGAGTGAAAATGTATCAAGATTACACTGACTTCTCTGTTGTTTGGATGAATTATGTAAATCAGCAAATAATAGGACATCATCTGTCAAGTCAGGACTGATCATGCAAATTCAGATACTTTTTTTCAACATTTTCAAATGTTATTCTGTAATTTAGTCTGTAATTTCAGTCCTTTGATGGATGCATGCTCTCTAAAATCTTTTTTTTGAATCACTGCCATCATATCAAAGTAACACTGAAGTGAAAGTCTTCAGAGCTTGCTTTTTAATCATCTATTCATTAAAAGAAATGAATAAAGATCAGAAGTTTTTTTTCCCCCAGTTCACTTTTTAAAGGTGAACTATTTAAAGATTCAAAGACCCCTCAGTCAAACATGAAGTTATATCAAATAAATGTTAACATGAGATCAGAGTATAGAAATACATATACAAGCTTTGAATATTCTTCTCAACAGAACTCACAGATTAAGCAGGCTTAGTTTAACAAGTTTATGAACTGCACAGAAGAACAAGCTCACTCACACATGTAGGATACTCACCACACGCTGACAACCACTAAAAACTAACCAGATAAGTGTGTGTTCTGAGACACCCAGGGTAAAAAATGAGGTATTCCTGACCAACTATATGTCCATTTTCAGTTGCTAATCCAGATCCAAGCAAAACACACAGGCAAAGAAACACTCGTCAGACTAAACGGGACATCCACAATAAGGGAGAACTTGAGATGATGACCAGGTATGAGTGAAAAAGTAACAGGAGAGTACGTGACCTCACACACACACATAGACACACAATGATACACACCCACATTCACCCACTCTCACTCTCTTACAGATGTGTCTGATATAATTACCTACATTAAACAGAGTAAAAAATACTGTTACTTCTTGAGGAGAAAATCAGCTTATTAGAATGATTTCTGATGGATCATGTAACACTGAAAACTGGTTTAATGACTTACAAAAATTGAACTTTGCCACCACAGGAATTAATTACAAATAACTGAAATAATATTTCTGAACAGTGCTGTTTGTGCTGTATTTTTGATTAAAAATACAGCTTTGGCGAACATAAGAGCCTTGCTTCAAAACCACTGAAACATCTTACAGACCCCAAAATTTAGGTTTTCATTATATATATTATATATATTATTAATTACAAATGTGGGTTATCAGATTATGCAAATAAACTGTAATTGGAGTTTTTTAACCTCAGTAATATCATCTTGGGATTGCTACAAAAAAATAAAAAATAAAAAAATAAAATGAAATAAAATAAAATAAAACAAACGGTGAAAATGGACTTTCACTAGAACATTGCCTATGATTAAAGTGGACAAAATCAAGAAGAAAAGACTGGATTGTATCTAGACATTATAAGGTAACCTAACACTAATTAGATGATTTTTAGAGCGTGATGAGACCAGCTCTCTTTAATCAAAGGCTTCACTTCAGCAGTCAAGGAGAAACAGGCAACCCACAGATATGACTTGACAACGCAAACAACGGCGGTTCTGCGGTCTTTGGGATTCGTTGGAGCTAATTCCGTACCACATGAAATACCTTTCCAGTAAGTCTACCTGTATGTAGTGTATAGACCAGACTTTCACCACTAACTTGTTTAGTCTAGAGACTATAGGATGTTCAGTTAATCATCAGTTTGATGGACAGCGTTGCTACAGAGAACAAAGCCAGAGTGTCAGATTGCACTCTGAGCTTCATACAATGGAGCAGACACTATTTTTTATTCCTAGAAGACAGATATTTGTTGACACTGTCAATCAATGAGGCACTTGAGATAAATAAATAACATTTAATTCCATCATTAAACATCAAATGCTGTATTTTTATTTGGCTTTCATTAGTTTTCATTTGAAAACTAATTTCATCTGGTTTCCTTAAGAGGTGAGACCTTTGCAAAACGCCAATCCCACTTTAATAAAGAGTGTAATCCTCCTTTCTCCAGTTTACTGAAGAGTGACCTTTGCATAAATTGGTGTGTGGGGGTGAGCTCAAGTGACATTTTAGATATTATGAGTGAAGATGCACAAAAAAGTCACTGAGCCAAAACCAATTATTCTAAAGCCTGTTTAAGAATTATGGCCTGTACCTGTAACATAATACAAACAAAACAACAACTGTCATTGCAATATGAAAGGAAAGAACATGACACCTGGGAGAGAAATGTGAAAGGCACTTCATTTGTATTTGCTTGAGGCATTCAGAAGTGATGGAATATGAGCAAACATAAATATATTTACAGTAAATCCTCAAATGTGGCATACTGTAGTACCCCAAGACCATACAAAAAGTAGAATAAGACTGAAGATTGAACATAAATCATTCAAAAGTTTGGAGTTAGTAAAAATTAGTTTTCAGTGTCACATGATCCTTCAGAAATCATTCTAATACGCTGATTTGGTGCTCACTAAACATTTCTGTATTATTATCAATTCTGCAAACAGTTGTGCTGCTAAATATTTTTTGTGGAAACCATGAAAGTTTAAAACTAATAACTGCATTTATTTGAAACAGAAATCTTCTGTAACATTTTAATATCTTTACTGTCCCTTTTGAGTAGTTTAATGCATCCTTTCTGAATGAAAAGTGAATGGAATAAAAAAAAAAAGCACCACTTGAACTAATTTATTCATTTTACAGATCACTTCTGCTGAAGACACCCTTTAATAATCTATTAAAACTAAACAAACACATCATTGTATCTAGCAACAATAGCTTAACCAGGCTTGGAGACTAGCTAAACTTTACTTGGCAAGAAAAAGTGCATGGCACTCAAAAATAGAGAAGATATTTTACATCAATGAAAAGTCTCAGAGTATATCACAGGCCATTCCTCAACCTTGACACAGAATAAACGCACAACAACACATTTAAACAGAGATAAATGGGATGCATTGAAAAGCATAAAGCAGCATTATGAATTATGTATTGCTCAAGTGCTTGGGAGACCTTGGTGTCTGAGGCTAGTTTCTCAAGCCACAAAAACTAAGCTAAAACAGAAACTCAGAGCGCATTCTTTGTCACATCACTGATCAGAACAAAGTTCTGGGGTGATTATTTTTCCCTCTGGGTCACTTCAAAATTATAAATATAGATAAGTTTCTTCAGTTTTACACAATTAGACAGTTAAACGCTTTTCAGCAGAGACATGAATACACAAGTGTTTGTTTTAATACAAGTCTCCTTTGTCATTTCTTCCATTTACAGCAATGCGTAAGCGAATAAGAAGCACAATTCTGTTTCATTAATGTGACTGTCGATTAAAGCAATGAATTATTAAACAACGAGTGCCTTTGAGCTTTCGTGCCCTAGTTTCTAAAGTATATGTGGGGGTTCAAAGTGACAGTTTTATGCAAGGAGGAGAAGAGAATAACAAAAGAATGGAGCGATTGAGGCTGAACATTAGACTTTAACAAAGACAGCGAATTGAATCACTAGAGTAATGCAACAGCTCTAAAGCGACAAAGATCCCTCTGCAAATTCCTTTGTTCTGTAAAGTTTCATTTGACTGCAAGATTTCGTCCGTCACTGCACCAGGCTCAAGAGAATAACGCTCCTGCTCTCATGATTAAGCTTTACTTACAAACAGCAGGCTATGAGAATGAATCTGATCAGAAGTGACTATGCTAACAGCTTAAACCCACCTGAGGTGGTTAGCTAGTCTTAGATGATTTAAACCAGTTTAGCTGGTCTTCAAGCTGGCATTAGGTTTCGCTATTCAGCCAGCCAAAATCCTCTAAAACCATCAGAAAGGACCAGCATAAATAGCTGGGCCAGGCTGGATGACCAGTAAACCACCTTATGCCAGATTAAACAGTTTTTGCCCAAGCATGGTGGTAATTTCTGCCTTACTAAACATGAAAGCACCTCATCTAATGCTGAGGATAAACATAGAGCAGTGTTCTCTATATGATAATTATGTTGCACACAAAAGGCTGATAGAAGCTGGATGGTCCAATTGAGGTATCAAAGCTTTGTCAAGCTGGTTCTGTGATGCAGGTGCATTTTGTGGAGCTCTTCAAATAACATGTAAAAGAAAAAGAACAAAACCTTTACAACAGTACAGCAAATCCATCTCAGCCATTTAAAGGGAACCCTGGGTATTAAGACTTGTATGGCTTAATATAATGTAAATGATGTATTTTACTGAAATATGTAGTAGAAAACCAATGAAAGATTTACATTATTTAAAACACCCACATCGTATTTTGGACTATGGGGGCCCCATTATGATACAAAACTCTATAAAATACTGATACGATGACCATAGCTACTAAAGGAGCTTACAGGTGGCGATATATATGTATAAGCTTAAACAAATGGCGTACCATCAATTTTTTTCCACAAGGAGTCTAAACACCCCCAGATATAAAGTGAAATCCACACTGAGAAGCTCCTTCTGTGGCTGTGGCGTCATGACAAGCATCGGCACATGTACATCCTGAAAGGATGGCATCTAGCATTTCTTGTCTGTGTCATTTGTAAGGTCTTTCAGTAGCTGTAGTCTACTAAAAGCCTCAAAGGCATCAGAACTAAATTTTAGAGAACAAAGACACAAGTCTTTAGAAAGTTTTATTCATCCACTGGCATCTTCCTATTCTTTTCTCCTCTTCTTATGGCTACAAAAAGCAGTGAAGACTCACATTGCTTCCCTTGTTGCTCTTCGACTAAAAATTGCATTTTAGTTGTGCCGCGGTAAAAATAGCAACAGGTAGCGCCAGTAGCTCACAGAGTGCAGCCATTTCACTGAAATATCGGCACCCCCCTATAGTCCAAAATATGTATGTAATGATGTGAGTTTTTAAAATAAATATAAATCTTTAATGTGTTTACTACTACATATTTCAGTAAGAGACATGATTTATTTTATATTAAGCCATACAAGTTTTAATACATGGGGTTCCCTTTAAATCTAGCCTTGGATACAAGACAGACACCTCGTCCACTACTGGGAAAAGGGAAAAGGAATTACCTTGATTTCGGCATGAATTAAACTGATCATTAAACTGATCCAATCTTCAGCTAAGTCACAACAACAGACAAACACAGTCTTTGTAAACAAAAGTCCAATCAATGAGCCAGAATTAGAGATATTGGTCAGGGCCATCCTCACCCTACAGACCCATGACTCTATAGGGAAAGAAAACAGAGTGAAAGAGAAAAGCTAAAAAGGCATAAAGCAAAGATACGTTGAACGAGAAAAAGAGGTGGAGATGAGAGAGGGGTCTAGTCATTAGAGAGGACTAGCAGTTACTTTAGATCAGAAGCTTCACTAGGTCCCACTGGGTCCCTATACAACAAACACACAGACACACACACACACACACACACACACACACTTTCTTCATAGAGAACATCCAAAAAACTCACACTTTTAAAAGTAAAACTATACAACTAAGGCTTGCAATCAATTATAAAACAGCACCAAGGAATGAGGTTCAAGTGAGGACAGTGGGATACATTATTAAAATGTCAATGTCAAGTAACCTAAAAACTGTGAAACTTTTAAGTGTCAAAAAAAAATCTTTAAAGATAATTGTTCTGTTTCCAGACTGTCCAACATGTATAAGTAGATACATAAACACATACATTTTGTAATTAATATTCATTCTTTAAAGTGCTGAAGACACTGATTGCTGTGAAATGCAAAGTAGTAGAAAAGCCAGACTCTTAAAGTTATATTCAGTTCATAACTAGGAAGAAGCTTGGTATAAAAAACATAGGCTCAAAATCTTCAAACAGTCTCAAGGTCTTTGAAAGTGTGGCAAACTCCTTGTGTGAGCTCTAAAGTCATCCATAAAGCATGAAAGAGTGGTTTTGTGCTCACTCCTTCTGGTCAGAAACAGAAAATATGTTGTATAAGATCTGCATTGCTTGCTTCCTAGTCTGCAGTACAGGGAGTGGAGAAAAGAAACTGACTTTTCTAGTGAGTATGTGTGTGTTTGTTTGTCTGACTTAGCAGCTGTCATCTATGCTAACTATGCAATGCATAATAAACTATCATATCACATCCTATTTATTCAGAACTGAACGATTCCTTCTGTCTTCTCCTCTCCCCGTCTCTTCTCATTTACTCAGCTAATTAATACATGCTAAAGTTGCTTTATTAATAACAGCTTCTAACAAGAAATTATCCTGCATGAAGATAAGGCCCACATCCAGAGGTAACATGAACAGTGTAGCATATAGATATAAACTGTCTGAAACTAGAAACATCACTTGTATTATATTTTTATGAGAGTGAATCCTGAGTGAAGACATAAGAATTCAAAAGTTTAAACGAAAATGAATGACTTCATAGAGATTTACTTAAAATAAAAAATAGAAGTGAGCAAGCAATCAAGGTTAATTAGAACAGCTCTCATAAAATACTTGCTAAAGATTTGAAGGAATGCTTGAATTCTAGAATCACTGTTTGTTGGAATGATTTATTGGTTGAATACTGACTAATTAATCCCCAACATCAAATACAAGATCTAAATTAAACGGGGCTTTCAAAACAATCCAAAACCACCTACAAATCTCTTGTGGCTAGTTTATTTGACCTAGTACTATGTTTAATATAGATTTTTCTAGCAGTAGTCATCCATATTCATCAGTGTGTAAACACATGCACACAAAAACACTAATGATGCCCACGCACAAACCATGATGAAGTACTGTTGTGTCTGTGTATAGTTATAATTTATAGATCAGAGGACCTGTGGAGACTGGAAGGCTTAGTGGAAATCAATGCATCCCACACATTCCAGTCATCCATGTCTTCATTACTCAGCAAAAATGCCTTCACAGTAAAAAAAGGATGTGCTAATAAGATTGTTTAAATGATGAACAAATGTATATCTTTAGTTAGATTACTTCTTTTATATAGGCCAGATGTACGTGTTTATATATGTAACATCATGGTCCTGTTAGGCAGAGCATTGCATTCCTTTGTATGTCTCTATACTCACTTCACTTGACATAAATATACAGTAGTATAATAATAAATAGTCAAGAATACTAAAGGGAACCCCAGAAATTAAGACTTGCATGGCTTAATATAATGTAAATGATGTCTCTTACTGAAATATGTAGTAAAAAATCCTCATTGTTTTATACATATCTCGGACTATGAGGGGGTGCCATTATTTTTAATGGTGTGAAATGGTTGCATTTGTGAGCTACTGGTGCTACCTTTTGCTATTTTTACCGCAACACAGCTCGGAATACACAACTTGAAAAATAATATACTAATACAATGACCACAGCTACTAAAAGAGCTTACAGGTGGCGATGGATATAAGCGTAGGCTTAAACGAAATGTGATGCAATTTGGGAAAACCCGTCGGATGTCACGCTGGGATGTTTTCAGGAAATTCATAAAATAGGTCGAATGTTAATTTTTTTGTCAAAATTGGGTTTTAATTAAATTATTATTCTATAACATCTTGTCTATCATCTCTGAAAACATCTTGAAATTCACTTGTTCAGTGCAGAAAAATAGCGATTTATTGCAGCAATCAGAAATGACTTCTGTTAAGAACGTACTGCTGAGGTGCTTTCCCTTAACATCCCAAAAACAGTTAACCTATCAAAATACATAACATGTTTAATAAAGATGTATCAGTGCACATTCTCAGCCAGTCCTGTGTAAACTATGGCGCGCAGTTTTTTATTTATTGTGTTTTTTATATATCGTGAGATCGCGGAACGCAACAACGCAGTCTGAAGTACTGTAGCTGCTTACTTAATTTTGCTCGTCTCAATTGGCGCAATCTTGGTGATGTCAATGTCTGAAACTGAATGTTATTATGGACTATTTTACATCCAGAGATGAAGGATCGGATGATGAAGTTACTGAGGAGTCCGATGACAGTCATAACGATCAGCCAACTTAAGATAGTCATAACTTTGGTTTCGTTCAAGCTATGGACGAAATAAAAACAGTTTGAACCCAGCTTAAACCCAGCTTCCATATGGTATCAAAACAATAAAAAGCTCAAATTTCACCATGTGTTAGAATTTCCTAGATCGCATCACAAATTACGTACTGTACCACTGAGTCTAAATGCCCTCGGATATCTAGTAAAATCCACACCGAGAAACTCGAAACTCAAAACAGTGGCTGAGGCATCATGACAAGCATTGGCATGTTTACATCCTGCAAGTTTGTTTAGTAGCTGTGGTCTACTAAAAGCATCAAAGGCATCAAGGCTAAAGTAAAGAAAATAATGACGTAAGTCTTTAAGATGTTTTTTCGTCCATATCCAATTCCTATTATTTTCTCCTCTTCTAATCACTAGGAAAGGAGTAAAGACCAGTGTTGGGCACGTACCTTTAAAAAAGTAATTAGTTATAGTCACTAGTTACTTCTCACAAATAGTAACTGAGTTAGTAACAGAGTTACATCATTATAAAAGTAACTAATTACCAGGGAAAGTAACTATTGTGTTGCTTTAAAAAAAAAAAAAAAAAAAAAAAAAATTAAATATATTAAATAACTTGGATGACCCCAATATTAAATATGTTAAATGAATGAAATTTTAATGAAATTAATTACATTTTTAGTTTACTCACCAGACTAATATTAAATATCTGATATAATATTATAATTATAATTAGCATTCAACTTTAGCCATTAGAACTTTAGTAATTAGAATAACCATGTATGAATGCATGTTTGTCATGTTGACTGAACTTAGGACTGGTGGTGATATTGTTTGTAATTTAGTGTTTCTATGAACGTGTTGTTACTACCATGAATTCTACTATTAATAACAATATTAAACACACTAAGGTTTAATGAGCTGCTGGGTTCATGAATATTAATCACGTTGTCTGCGTTTGCTCTAACTGATTTGCTGTAATCAAAACAGGGACGATAATAGGTGAGGGCCAGCCAATGAGATTGCTGTTTGCACATTAGTTCCACCTACTGATTTGAGAAACCAGCAGTTCTTAAAAGCTGAAGTATTCCAAAGGAGCTCCGTTGTTTTGAGAGGAAAATACAACAAAGAATATCGTTTACACGTAGCGTGTCAATTCTGCATGGTATAAGACTCTGTCGCTCTGTATCTTTCTTTGGGTGTGTGAGACAAAGTGACGGCTAGTCGTGTGCCTTCACACTAGAGTTTACAGCTCGTCAAATACAGGTACGCTGCGCATCCATTCAGATGAACTGAAAAATAAAATTATAATAATATTATAATAAATTATAGTAACGCCGTATTTTATTGGCAGTAATGGTAACGGCATTGTGACGTAGGAAACAGTAATTCGTTTGATTACTTGTTACTGAAAAAATAACGCCGTTAGTAACGCCGTTTATTTATAACGCCGTTATTCCCACCACTGGTAAAGACTTACATAGCTTCTCTTGTTGCCCTTTGACTAAAAAATTACAACCAAAAGCCACACAATGTGGCATTGTATCAGTATTTTATTTTCCAAGTTGTGTATTCAGAGTTGTGTTGTGGTAAAAATAGCCTCAGGTAGCGCCAGTAGCTTACCGAGTGCAACCATTTCACATCATCTAAATAATACCCCCCATAATCCAAAATATGCATGAAACGATGCAGGTTTTTTAAATAACATAAGTCTTTTATGGGTTTTCTACTATATATTTCAGTAAAAGACATTATTTAAGTTATATAAGCCATAGAAGTCTTAATACCCAGGATACCCTTTAATTTTAACTGTGCCACTGCCTACAGAGGATAATGATGAGGGTGACTGTGTTAACTGTGGCTGGCTAAGATGACACACTTACTTGCGGAATGTGGGAATCCCATGGATAGTTCGTCCAGGTGACATCCCGGAGCTCTGGCTGCGTCCAGAGAGTAGACTGTCTGTCTCAAACTGGAAAGTTCCATCACAGTCGTCTGGAATATCAAGGAATTCACCATCGCTCCACACCTTCACACTCCCGTCCATGGTCTGATATTTGATCTCTATGGAAATACTTGTCTGAAAATACAAAATGTAAATAAACAAATAAATAAATAAATAAATAAAATAATTGAAAAAATAATATAATATGTACATTTATTATCTTGTTATTACAAATTTAAAAAAAATTAAATATATGTCTTATTGTGCATTTTATTTAAAGTAAATTCTGCACAAAACTGAAATGAATTACTAAGTAAACACCAACTAGTTCACAGGTTTCACCAGCAATAAAGATACTTGTCTAAACCTGACAAAGAGAGCGATAAGGTTTAGGGTTAGGTGTTAGAGTTAAATGTTAGGGTTAGGGTCATGCTAACCCGTGTGGCAGTATCAGTCTGTCAGCATCAGTTAACCTTTCCTTCTCATGTTTACAAACTCATTAGGAGGAACAAGGAACAATTTAGCCTCAGTCCAACTTATCCCTGTCAACTGCCTGATGGTCACTTCTCCCAAGGGCACGTCATACAAAGTAGGGAACTTGAGCCATGCTGGAACTTCACTTAGATATAACCCATGCTTTAATTAACCAAGAGAAATTTCAAGCTTTCCTGGTGTCTCATCTCAACAGAAAAAGAAAAAATACATTTAAAAAAAAGTGTTTATAGTTTATAGTGAGAGTACAAGCCATTAATGAAGAAGTACAATTTCTTGCTTTCATTATATAAAAGTTGCGTTTTTGATGCTAAAAACATTGAAATGTTACAATAATGTAAGTATTGCATTGGCTCAAGTATGAAATAGATAGAAATGGAGGAGAAACATCTGATATAGCGTTACTCAACAATATGTAAATAGTTTAGACTGACTTTTCTTGGTAATACAGCTGATAGAATGTCTTATGGCTACTCTCGTTTTAGCAAATTTGTTGTTTTCCTACCCACAGTATTTTAGTTCACTTTCAGGAAGCTTCTATTCAGTGTCCTGGAAAATTAATGAATGGCACTGCATTGCCCTAAGCAAGATAAAATATGACCAAGACCAGCCAGTGATCAACTATGCGTAGTGTTGCATAACAGCTTTGGTGTTTTAATAATAACTTATTCTTTGTTGCACTGTGGGAAAAAAGTCAACAAGTTCTGAGTAGCATGAGGGTGGGCAGATAATGACAGAGTTTCAAATTTAAAGCAAATAATTTGTGGAAGACCAAAATTGAACACATTTAGGCAAATGGAAATTATGGATAATAATCCACTTAGCTCAAAAATGTTTAAAAGGAGCAATGACCAAACAATTTTATTGGTAAGATTTTGGCTGAAATTGCAGCAGCTTAACAACCAAAGGAGTCTTAATGGAGAAAATAATTTTAAAATAACACCTCCACCTAAACAGTGAAATTTTTTGATCAAGCAATTAAGGTCAGACTTTATTTTACGGTCCAGTTCTCACTATTAACAAACCATTAACTACGACTTCTTCCTCAATAAAGTCTTAATGTCATGCTTATTAATAGTTAATAAGGTAGTTGTTGCCAATAAACAGCAAACATGTTAATAATAGGCATGCTAATAAGCAACTATTTAATAGTGAGAATTGGTCCCTATACTAAAGTCTTATCGTACCACAATTAATTATCCTGATGCATAGAGACAGCACCCATACAGAAATCAACCTACACATGATGGATGGTGGATATCACAGAGAGAGAGAAATAAAGCTGAATAGCCTCTGAGTAGAAATGTAACCATGACAACAATGTTTTTGTGCAGGTTTTGCAAAACCAGACCCCTGTGGTGAAATACGTGAATGGATGTTCTTGTGTGTGGGTTTGTTATATGGAAAAGGAGCATTTCTGATCTGTCAGACCAGAACATAAACATGCACACACACACTGCCTGCGATCCTCACGTCTCACCCGTATGGCTGTGTTATTGTCGTCAATAAGAGTGTCAGACACTTCCAAGTGACCCTCCTCCACCACCTTCTGCAGAACCATGCGGAAAGTGCCAATTAACCTGCAAACACAAAAAGATCAGTCAGACAGCTGTGTTAAATGATAATCAAATACTTTCCTTCACTCACTTCGGTCTGGACCAATGTGCACTGAACTTATAAGGGTGGTTTGGTCACAGTGAGGCAGATACACTGTGACAGCTACAAAGAGAATAAAAAATAGCAACACTGTGACACACACACACACACACAGACATTCTATAGGCATGTCCTTACCCTAACTCTACACCACTAATAATAACCCTACTTCTCACAGAAAAAATTCTGCATTTTAGATTTTCAAAACACTTCATTTTGTATGATTTATAAGCTTGTTTCTTCATGGGTACCTAAAAAATGTCCCCACAAAGACAAAATTTACTGGTATTATACTTGTGGGGACATTTGGTCACCATAACCATAACCAAAGTCCCTTTCAAGGAAAGTCTGTTCACTCTGCAGCCATATTTGCAATGTCTGAGGCAGCTCATACAAGACAAAGTCCTATCTAAATGAATGGGGAAATCCTGAAATCTTAAAAATGGCTCGCTGAACTTGCAATTAAATGACATATTTCAAATAAGCAACAAAATCTGAATGTGAATGTTGTTTCAAATAGCATTTAATAAGCTTATTTTTCAGGCTAGACCAGCCAATGTGCAAAAAAGTCTTTGTATTTCTATAGCCTTTGCCATAACATAATGAATACCAGTACACACACACACACACACACAAAGATAGACTCTATACATGAAATAAAATATTTGAAGTATATAAAGCTAAGATGAATATCATGAACTTCAAAGACAATATATTTTTTACCGGCTGTTTTATATCTATTTTTATACTTATTATACTATTTATTAGTTATACTATTTATACCATTATTAGCTGTCAGCCACACTGTAAAAAAAACTACTTAAAAAAGCTGTTTCAACTTAAATAAGTTTACTCAAATATCCATGTTTTCATGTAGCACAACTTAACATTTCATGTTGACTAAACTTAAACTTCTGAGGCAGCACAAACACTTACTTTTTTAAGTTGATTTTTTTTTTTTTTTACAGTGCATGATTAATTATAATATTGTTTAAAAGTTTAAAGTTGGTAAGATTTTGGTCACACTTTATTTTAAGGTCCAGTTCTCACTATTAACAAAGTATGACTTTTGCCGCGGTAAACTCCTAATTACTGCTTATTAATAGTTAGTAAGGTAGTTGTTAAGTTTAGGTATACTGGGTAGGACTTTGGATGCAGAATATGGTCATGTCGAACACAGTTTTCTATTTTTAACGTTTTAAAATGTAATTTATTCCTTTAAAAATCCTTCATAAATCATTTATATACGCTGATTTGGTGCTCAAGAAAATTTCGGTAACACTTTAGTATAGGGAAGAATTCTCACTATTAACTACTTACTTATTAGCATGCCTATTATTAACATATTGGCTATTTATTAGTACTTATAAAGCACCTATTCTGCATGACCATATTCTAGATCCTTAATCCTACCCAATACCTGAATTTAACAACTACCTTAGTAACGATTAATAATAAGCAAATTAGGAGTTTAAGGCAAAAGCCGTAGTTAATGGTTTGTTAATCGCAAGAAAATAAAATAAACCATGACCAAAATTTCTTATTATGATCACACTTGAAAACGGTTGTGTTTCTTATATTGCGGAAATAGTTACATTTTATGAAAATCATGATAGATTTTTTCCAGGACTTTTTGATAAACAGAAAATGTAAAAATATCAGTTTTTATTTCAAGGATATCTTAACAATTTAAAAGTCATCACTGTCATTTATAATCAATTTAGTGTGTCCTTGCTGAATAAAAGTGTTCATTAAAAGCATTATTAATTTATTTTTAGTCAGGAAAAATATACTGAGTGCATATTTAACAAAATTTGTTACAGAAAAAAAAACTAATTGGGAAAATATTACTAAATTGGATGTATTGTTAAAAAACTCTTTTACTCTATGAATCACGTAAACATATTCCAATAAAAAGGATTTCAAGTTTAAATTGTTTATTTCAACAAAAAACCTGCAATCACTCCCAGCCACACAAACACACGCTTTTTATGTAACCACATTCTCTGTTATGAGTTTAGAAGCACACAGACACACAGATCATAACATAAGAAGATTAACAAACACATGGGAGATAGTGATGTGCCTTTGTTCTGATTGTTAACTCAACTCTCTGTGTTAAAAGTGACAGGCAGTGAACCAAAGCAATCCAAAGCTGTGGACTGAACAATTAAATGCCACATGTAGTTAGCTTACACACACTGTCTCTTGTCTATTACTGCATCACTGTCAGGAAGAGAAAGACAGGCGTATCTATCCATGTAGTCAGGGAATATGATGAGAAAACCCATTAAACGGCTAACACTTTTAGCACCTGCCTCTGAGCTACAGCTACAGCTTTTGGATGTGAAATGACACACTCAGCACTACTGTTCATCCAGAGGGACTCGATAAGGGAAAAAAGACCATTGTGATTGATATGTGCCCAGTTCAGTGGTGAAATAACTGCTTTGTGACTGTCAGTGAACTGCACGCATCCACGGGTGAATAATTCACTGATCCTGGATCAGGTTCTGGCTCCTGATCAACTTTTCTAAAGACCCCACATACATTATTGATCTTCTGAACAAACAACAGACAATTGACTTTCATCTGCTTCATAATTTACTGCGCCCTGCCTTGTCAAGTCACTAGCCTTTTGTTGCAGAGGTCAGAACTGGAGAATTCACAACCCTTTGACTAACTGTGTGTGTGTTTAGAAATGAACAGCTAAAGATAAAATATCTATCAGCCTGCAGTAATTTTACAACTAGACCATGTATGGGGCTTCAATTACAAATGCACATATCCACATTTCCTGAGGTAAAATAAAAAGTTGTTTTTCAAGCATTACCCAACCACCAGTTTTTCTATATTGCTTTCCCACATTTGTTTTTCATGCTGAAACTAGTGCTGTCAAAATTAGCCTGTTAACGTATTCGTTTTCCAGTTTGACCTTAAAAATATTTAACACAGGGTGGAGCCACCCCACTCACAACTGCTGCTTCTGTCTCTTTTTTCTTGACAAGAATTGTGTTTATTTAGACGTAGAACATCTTTATGCTCAAACAAGCGTGGGAAAGATACTGATGATGAGGCAGTTTCAGCAGAACTACTGTGAACTTCGGTCAGATAAAATTATGTCAGGCCATATGTAAGTAAAAACAAATTTACCTGTCCTGTCAGCCGGTATATTGTGCTCGTAGCACGTTCTCTTCAAATGCATGCACAAATGCAGTGATGCATGCTGTATTCAAAGCGTAAATAAAACTACTACAAGCATACAATGTCATTATGTCGTCAGTTAGGTCAAAAAGGCACCAAAAGGTCAAAAGTTAGGTCAAAAGTTACCAAAAAGGCACTTAAAGCTTCCTTAAAACTGTGCATGAATGTAAGTATTTGTTTCAGATTTAAGAACTTGTCTCTGAAATGCAGTTTTCAAAACTGTCCTGGAGCACCCCAGCACTGTCTCCTTCATCTAAAACACCCAATTCAACTTGTCAGCTCATTAGTAGAGACTTTAAAGGGGTCAGCGGATGCCCATCTTCCCCAAGCTGATATGATTCTTCAGGGTCTTAATGAAAAGTCTATAATATACTTTGGCTAAAATTTCTCAGTGGTAGTGTAAAACAACACCCTTTTTACCTTGTCAAAATGAGCTCTGCAAAAATCATCTCATTCTAAGGGGTTGTTCCTTTAAATGCAAATGAGCTCTGCTCGCCCCGCCCCTCTCTTCTCTCTGTGGAATGACGATCTTGTTTACTTTAGCCGCATTTAGCCGCGTTTAGCCGCGTTTAGCCGCGTTTAGCCGTGTTTAGCCGGTAAACTTCCTAACTACCATGTTATAAGGAAAGGCGATCGCAAAGATTCATAAAAAAAGGCTTATACACACTTCTGCTGTAAGTGAAGCTGGATCATGAATGATTCGCGCGAACATAGACGGATATATGTAGATCGGGAGGCGCATTCCATTCACAAACAAATGTAATCTGCTGCATCTTCAGCGCCTCAGATGTCGGGAATAAATGACGACCACTATGTTCATTATTACATCCAGCAACACAACACCTCAGTCGCTCAATCGGAGATATTCTTGTCTAACTTACATCCCTGCTTCGGCATCGAAACAAGGAAAGTTACTGGACTGTGACAGGGTGGGATTTATTGCGATTAATCGCAGTCAATTTCAGAAAAAAATGTGCGATTAATAAGTTATTTTTTTTAATCGATAGAGAGCACTAACTGAAACCAATTTAGACTTATTCATATGATACTCTCAAGCTGATTTCTGATAATTTGTGATCTGATCTGTGCTCTAAATGATAAGTGTAACCAGTCTTGACTTCTTTTTACTACTTTACTGTTTTAATATTACAGCTACTGTTAGTGTGAAGGCCATAACCACTACAGACATTAAGCAGGAAAATTACCCTTTCTTCTGTTGAAAATGGGGAAAAAATAACTCACAGCTGGGACATATCTAATACCAAGGAACTGCCGAGCAGGAGTTTTCACTTCATTAGCATGTAATATAATGAGTGGCCATGTCGGAGCCAGAATTTGACGTTTTTCTGCATATTCGCTGTAGCTGTCATCGGCAGCAGATCCTGTTATAAAGCAGAAGTGCTCTTTCTCCTGCACAGCTCTCTCTTCCAGTTATATCACTAAATTAAATTCATGAAAATGCAGCCCAACTTCTGATATATGTCCACTGATACAAAATGTTAGATTACTTTGTTATAAAACCTAGGCTTACTTTTAAACTAACTCCCCACTACTTTTTAAAACACAGTGACAATTTAAAACATTCATACTTCCGTTAAATTAAAACTCTTTTTCCTCATTACATTAATTTAAAATAAAGTTTTACATTTTAAGATATTTTTAAATGTAAATTATTCATGTGATGGCAAAGTTGCACTTTCACCAGCCATTACTTCAATCTTTAATGTCACATGATCCTTCAGAAATCATTTTTATATGCTGATTTGGTGCTCAAGTATCACAAATATGATGCTTTTTTCAGGATTCTTTGATAAAGCACAAAAGTGCAATTATCTAAAACAGAAATCTTTTGTAACATTATACATGTCATTACTGTCTCTTTTGAGTTATTTGAATTCTTCTCATATTGACTTTAATTGCAGGACAACATCCTATTAATGCCTTTGCAGAAATCTCCAATGTCACCACCTGGTGGTCAGTTGGTCATAAAATAACAACGGCACTGTTGAATGAATCTTTCCAAGGCTAGGAAATCTTCATCTCTAATGTATCACGTTAAAGTCTTTCATAAAGAAGATAGAGTTTCTGAGCTACACATGGGTCTTACACCTGGTGTTTTGTCTTGATCTACTGAGTTTGCAAAGCTCAGGATATCACATGGTGTTTGTCGATACGGTCAGCTACAGTACGTAATGCATATGATGGATAGAAATTACACCTGTAAATAACAAACAAATAGCTAATGAGCTGCGTGGTTAACATATGTCACGGTGGCACATGAATTATTTAGCAGATGCTTTTCTTATACATTCACAGGTGTCATTCAGATCACAACAGACGTCTGTGATCTCAAAACAATGCCTATGATAACAAAACAAAGCACTGACCATTAATTGCACGCCATAATTAAATTAACTTAATAGTCATGGTAGATTTTTCTACTGGCACTCACGACAGCTGTTGACTTACTTAGTCACGTCAGTGTAGCCAAACCAGTTGAAATGGAAGTGACTTAGATTGGAAGAGACATCAGACTCGCTCACAAGCAAGAGCGACAGAGACTCTGTTAACACCACTGCAACCTATCATCTCAAATCAATCTGCAATATGATGTATTCTAGTGAAACGGCATAATGTTAACCATACATACACCCGCACACACATACACACACTGACGTCTACCTGTGTCACACCTTTCAGGGCACAGAATTTACACATCATTCAGTGGAGAACCGCTATTAATGACTGTCAGCCTATCCACCAGTGAGGAAGACAGTGGATGGAAACACACCACAGCACTTCTTCAGAAAAAGAGCAGTGGGGGAAACTTCACAGGCTGGCTGAAGACTGACAGGTACAGGTACAGAAAAAAAGACTGCATCCCATCAAGTTTCTAGAAAATACTGTAACCAGAACTGATAGGGTCGATCTCTATCCTGTGTCTGCTCTCTCATTCATATCCCATGAATGTTATAAAGCATACATCAGAATTTATATTATAACAAATGTAATCAACTATAAATTAAAGTGGCTTTTATACTGCCACTCTACTAAGAAAGAAAATAATAAAACGTTATAATACTATTAAAACTTCTTATTAATACATTAATTGACATGAAGAGAAACATTCAAATCGTTGTTTATAAAATCATTTTTAAAATCTAAAAATATACACACACACAAACACATAGAAGTGGGATTAGTAAGATTTTTAATGTTTTTTTTAAAGAAGCTTCTTATGCTCATCAAATTTATTTGACCATAAATACAGAAAAAATAGTATTATGAAATATTATTGCAATTTAAAATAAGTTTTCTATTTCAATATATTTTAAAAAATAATTTCAGAATTTTCATCAGCTGTTACTGCAGTCTACATTGTCACATGATCAGAAATCATTCTAATATTCTGATTTATTATCAATGTTGGAAACAGCTGTGCTGCTTAATATGGAATTTTCGAAACCTGTGATACTTTTTTCAGGATTCTTTGATGAATAAGCATTTATTCAAAAATATAAATGTTTTCCAACAGTATAAGTCTTTACTATCACTTTCTAATTTAACACATCCTTGCTGAATAAAAGTATTAATTTCTTATAAAGAAAGAAAACTTTGAATGTTATATTGTTACAAAAGAAAAAAAAATGCTGTTTGTTTATGTGTTTTTTGTTTTTTTCTTTTTATTCATCAAATAATCCTGAAAAAGTATCACATGCAATTAATAAACTAAAAAAAAAAAAAAAAAAAGCAGTACAACTGTTTCAAACACTGATAATAAATCAGCATATTAGAATGATGAAGGATCATGTAACACAGACTGGACTAATGATGCTGAAAATAGAGCCTTGCATCACAGGAATAAAATATATTTTAAAGTATATTAAACTAGAAAACCGGTATTTTAATTTGCAATAATATTTCAAAATATTACTGTTTTTTCAGTATTTTTCATCAAATAACTGTAGCCCTAGATGAGAAGAAAAGACCTCTTTAAAAACATCAAAAATCTTACTATAAAATACTATAATACTTATGTACTATAATACATATATATTGACAGCTCAGTTGCAGGCCTTGCATTTTTTTGTTATATATAAATATATAATTAATATACAGTTGATCGCAAAGCCTGCAACTGGGCTGTCAAAATAGATTAGGAAAACCAGCATCACAAAAAGTTCAGTAATTATGAGTTATGAGTTCCTATATGGTCAGATGGAAATAACAAAGACTTGCTGCAAAACAAACAAGCTTTAGTTTGCCAAAGAGAATATTTAAATAACCAGTGCTGTGTTGCTGGAGTTTGTTTGGAGACCACAGGTTGAAGCCTTGAATGTTAATTACTTGAACTAAATGAAAATGTATTTAGGCTTTTTTTATAGCCTTGCTTCACTCAATATCTTCTTTAGACTTCAATAAGCCTTGTATATGTCTTGATTATATTGTATTTCCTAAATATAGCCTTTTAAATCTATACATGTATGTGTCAATAAATCTCTTTTAGCTGATCTGATGTTGCAGAGCAAATGTATTGGATTCTCATACCTGTTAGTGAAGACTTTGCTGTAATTAAACACTTGGATCTCCAGCATCTCGTCGCCGTCCACCTGACTCCCAATTGGCCAACGGAACGCCTGGAAAACAAACCAAACAAAGACTAAAATCAATCTGTTTAATCTGTTTAAACAGACTGTAGACCTTTCCTAATTATCTACACTTTATTGAGATAATATAAAATCCAAAAGAGCTCTAGCACCAAAAATCCACTATTATGTAGACTGTAATTTCTTTTTATATCAAACCAAAACAACCCAATTATCTGAACCATTATTGACATTCCAATAAAACCCTAATCTGACTTAAAAAGGAAGTGTTCTGCAGGAAATCATTAACGACACAACAGAAAATAAACAGCTGAATGTTATCAATACTGTAATTGTGAGATAAAGTTTAAAATAACTAATAGTCATACTGTGAGATATAAAATTGTAATTGTAAAATATGTTTTTTTACTCTGAGGTAGAAACTGCCAGATCATTTTCACATCTATAAACATAGTATTATGGTGCTTTATTATTAATACACCCATTTTTGTCTATTATAACCAAATTCAATCTAAATACACTAGTCACTGGCCATTCACTTGTCATTAACTTCCCAAACTTTATTATGGATTTCAGTGTGAATATTATATAGCATACTGAAGGATGACCCACTTGCATTCCCTTTTAAACTAATTGTTGCAATCTATGACACCACGGGAGTCTTTTATGGCACTCAGGCTCTTAACAGTGGGATGATGCATTAGCTTTCTCCTGATCCCAGAACATGGACTCCCATCTGCCGCACTAATCTATACAGACAAACGGGCTGCCCCAAGGGCTGCTGAGGCGGAGAATAGCGGTACTCCACTGCCAGGCTGTGGGACCACAATGTTTCTTGCCAAATAAATCAGTGCAGTGCTGAGACTGGCCAGGATGCTCTGACTAGGGGAATGAGATTTGTTGTTTGTGTGGATAAAAAGTCACCGAGGCCATATGCAGGTAAATGCGGTTGTCACTTCTGTTTAATCCTGTTTTGAACACAGAGTTTGGTTATTTACAGGAGTGACAGCTGCATTCGACAGGCAAATTGTCGAAGGTGTAAATAAATCAAATTCTGAAAAACAAAGTCAGAATTGCCTGATATAAAGTCAGAATTTGACGCAATTGTAAGTTTATATCTCGCAATTCTGACTTTTTTTCTCAAAATTGTGAGATATATCTTCACAACTGCAAGTTATAAAGTCCAGTTCTGAGGAGGAAAAAATTATATTTTCTCAAAATTGCAAATTTATCCCTCAGTTTCACAAACAAGGCTTAAGCCTAGTCCTAGGCTAAAATGTAAGTCTGAGCTGTTTACACTGAAAGAAACTTTCACTGACTGATGTTAAAATATATCAGTGCCTTTCTTTTCTTTAGATGGACACCAGTAATGTTTTTACTAAGGCACATTTATAAAAACTACTTAAATGTCCTAATTGAACTATGGCCTAACCCTGGTTTAGTCTAAGCCCTGTTTGTGAAACCGGACCTGTATATCACAATTCTGACTTAAAAACTCAAAAAAGACTTAAAAAGTTGTGTGTCATAAATTCAGAATTGTGAACTCATTTGTGAACTCACAATTCTGAGGAAAAAAGTCACAATTGCGAGTTTATCTCACAATTCTGACTATTTATCACAATTGTGAGTTTGTATCTTGCAATTAACTTGCAATTCTGACTTTTTTCTCAGAATTGCATGTTCATATCTCACAATTGTGACTTGTTTTATCAGAACTGTGAGATATAAACTCAAAACTGACTTTATAACCTGCAATTGTGAGTTTTGAGGAAAAAAAGTCAGAATTGTGACTTCTCTGACTTAGATTACTGACTTCTCATGTAATCCAACAAACTTCTGGTTCAAGCCCCAGCCATTTCCAAATTTTATCCGAATACAGATAAAAATTATTTTGAGATTGCTACAGATACAGATATTGCAAATATTATTACAATTAACAAACTACAGCTAATTGCAATTTATTTTGATGGTCTTTACTCCATTCTTCGGTGTCACATGATCCTTCAGAAATTTCAGAAATTTGATGTGGTGCTCAAGTAACATATATTTTTTTGTATTATTATTACACTTATAAACAGTTATGCTGCTTGATATTTTTTGCAAAATTATATATTTTTTGTGTGTGTATATATATATATATATATATATATATTACATTTTTTATATTTGTAACTTTTTTTGGCAATTTTTTTTTCAGGATTCTTAGATAAATAGAAAGTTCAAAATTATTTTTCGCAACATTATAAATGTCTTTACTGTCACTTTTGATCATCTGAATTCATCCTTGCTAAATATAAGTATTAATTTTACATTACCTTAATATTTTCACTAAGAAAGAAAATTCAACAGTATTCACATATTCACATTTCAGGGAGGTTTCTTTAAAGTTTTAACTGTGTACATGACCAGAGACACTAGAGAAAAACAAGTCTGCAGTAGATCCAATGCCTATTTCCATCTCTTTTTAAAAAGCAAACAGACATTAACCCTGTAACAAAGAGCGTGGAACAAGTGGAACAAATATGAAAGTAAATACAACATAATAAGGCTGCTAGTTTCATCCGTGTGCAGAAATGATTAGATGAATCCATGCAGATGGAAAATAATTGTAGCTAAAATTACCTAGATGGCTCCTTGCTGACATTTTAATCTCATAAATATTGTGTAAAAAGGATACCTACGTCCAACTGTGATACACATACAGTATATTTCAACCAAAAACTGCTGGTTTACAACAGTTTGTTGTCATTGTGCTATGGAAATGAGGTTTACACAAAGAAATAACTTATTTAAGAATCTAAGTGAAATATAATGAAAAACGTTCTTGTTGAGCTTTGTTGTCGTACATAGGATGCTGTTATTAACCACATACACTAACACACACACATCAGCAAACTTCTGTAAACAGGACACCCACAGTCTTTAATTCCGAACACATTAGGATCATTTTTCTATTTGAACGTTATGGGTTCCCATCACAGTATGAGCAGTTAATGCGATGAGAGACACGACTGGCACTACAGAGGGAGAGATGCGTAGCCAAACGCAAACATCTGAACAATTTATAACACTGAAGGGAAAAAACTGGAACACGGGAGGGTCTTAAAAGGAGTCATATGGCATGTATGGAAACTGTGAAGTCATGTTGAACATGAAAGGCTGAAGGGAGCATGTGTGCAAGATTTACTAGAAGAAACCGCCTCCATTCACACTTGAACAGCTGCACAGACTGCAGCACAGGTCTATATGCGAAATCTACAGAGAGGAGCCGCTGATGGAGTACTGCAGGAATTGTGCGCTTTGCTTAGCTTCACTGTCTGAGCGAAATACCCACGGGGCAAAGTCCAGCCAAGCAAAATGAGGATTTTCCCCTCAAATCCCCCAGCTCCAGTGCAGCATCTATATTCACTCCCACAGACGGTGTAAAATATGAGGAAGAATAAACAATAGGAGATGGAGTTGCTCATTAGAGAGAAAGGAATAGCTGGCAGTGAGGGCTTATTTTAAACTCACTCATCTCTACAATCCCTCGTGCACGTTTGGCCTTCAGTACATTTATTAGAAAGCGTGAGGTGAGAGGCGGTTCTGAGAGTATGGGCAAGAATTAAGAAAATGAAGAGCTGAGATAAGGGTCATCTCTTGAAAATGCTTTATGCTCCCTGTGGATCTAAAAAAAAAATCTGGAAGCTATTAGAAATCACTAGCATGACTACAAGCTGCATAAAGTCATACGCTTAAAACAAATCCCAACCATTATCACACAAGCATATCACTGAGAATATCACTAAAAGCATTTTGTGAGATATTTAATCATACTTGAAATTGTCTGATGGGATATTACAGCTCATCACAAATCTAAATTAAAGTGCCCCTTTCATAAATGACCTTTCATACAGTGTGTAACACAGCTCTAAGTCAATGAACACATCCGGCAAAGTTGTAAATCTGAAAGTGCTCCGTGTTTAAAGTTATTGTCTTTCAAAAGAAAGAGTCGATTTCGAGTCATGTAAACGAGTCGTTTTAAAAAGAATCTTAAGCTGTTTTAAGTTGACGTCAACATGAAACATTAGTATATTTCCCGCCAACTTGTTGCACGCACAGACCTAGAAAAACTGGAATCCCCCCACCCCACCTCCCTTAAACATTGTAGTGGATTCCTGTGGATAGCATCATAAAAAAGCGTCAAAAAAAGCTGTGCTCTGTACTGTGAGAGTAAATCTGTTAGGGTACAGTTAGGATATGTCAAAAAATTCCCATTTAATTTTCTCCTCCAACTTTAGAACGTCCTACATCACTGCAGAAGTACTGACCCAGTGTTCACAAAGTGAACGTGCAGGGAGGATCAAAATGAGATGAGAGTTTTTTGACATACCCCAACTGTCTTGAAACGGAGTGCAGAGTATATATGCATGCGCATCACAGATGCGCAAACTAAACACTTTATTGGTGCCATAGCATGTAATGAAAGCATGCAAAGTGCATTTACTTTTGCATGACTTTTTCAGTGAAATGTGATTTCAGCTCAGTAATCCACCAGTTCTGCAAACACTCGGAAACATAAGTCAAAATCTTGCCTTACCTACTTTTCACAGCGATTGGTTGTCGTCTGGCGTTTTTTGCTCAAAATATGCATTAAGTTGAGGAATGCCTAACCTTTTTGACGCTCTCAGCTGCTCTCAATGCTTTCTCTGCACCTCTTTCAATCCCATAATGCACCACAAGAGCGTTTAAGCTCAACTGCTATAGGAATGAATTGAAAATGCTCGGTCCGCCGCCTTCGCTATACGTGCCAGTGGAATCGCGCCGTTATTCCTTAGCTGGGATCGTTTAGAACTTTTGAAACTGCATTGAAACTGCATTTTTAACCTTCAATCCATTGAGCACCACCAAAGTCCACTAATCCTGGAATGTTTTCCAGAAAAAAAAGTAATTTCTTTGCGATTAAGAAAGAAAGACATGAATATCTTGGAGGGGTGAGTAAACTATCAGGATATTTTTATTCTGAAAGTGGAGTAATCCTTTAAATGGGAAATGTGTTGATAAATAGTGGATGTTTGTCATTGTTACTACCTGGAGTTCTGATAAAGAATAATTACAAACAATATTAATGAACCTGTGTCAAGTTGCAACAAACCTTTTACAATCATTAATAACACCCTTACAATTGCTGCTGGCTATGAAGAGAGGAAGGAATTACAATTACAGTGTGTCACAGTTCTGTCTGTTTGTATTCTTTGGTTTCTCCCATTGTCTCCCCCCGTCGATCTGTCTGCTTTGGTTTACCCTCGTTAGCGTCATCCCCTTCACCTGTCTGCAATTATTAGTTTCCCTTTATAAGCCTGTTTGTATCCTGAGTTCTCTGTCGGTCTTTATTGTTGCATAATGTTGTTGGAGGTTACTACGTGTGTGGATATCGCTCTTTGTTCCTGTCTGTTCCTCGGGAAAGTAATTAAAATTAGATTTGTTCCGTACGTTGTATCCTGTCTTCCATCCAGCACCAGCATCCGTGACAGAAAGACCGACCATATAAAGAGAAGATGAGTTGGGCTGAGGAAGCTTTGTGGAGACTGCGGCAGGGCGGTCGTGAGTTGGAACGGTATGTGGAGGAATTCATCGAGCTCTCCCACCAGGTAGGCTGGCACGAAACTTCTCTTGGCGCTGTGTTTGTTTTGGGGCTGGATGATGAGACAATACGCTGCGAGCTTCCCACTTGTAGTTTCCCCTTGATCGAGCTAATCAATCTGATTCTCTATTTAAACGGATCTGACTTTGAAGTAGAAGAAGTTCAGAGTCCGATTAGGTCTCATCCTCCAGTCTCCTCCCAGACACAGCGCAACGCGCCCGCCTGCCCTAAGCCGAGAACCTCCACATACCGTGTCAACGGCTCGAACCGTCAGCCCAGTCCCAAATCCCCAGTCATCCTCCAGAGCTCCACCGCTGTCCTCAGCCCGATGCGGCCGGCCTCATCCCCGCACTCTAATTCGCCGGCCACCGCCCAGAGCCCTGTCCCTCGGGCCGCCACGCCCGCGTCTGCTGGCAAGATGGCCGCCACGCCAGCGTCTGCTGGCAAGATGGCCGCCACGCCAGCGTCTGCTCGCAAGATGGCCGCCACGCCAGAGTCTGCTCGCAAGATGGCTGTCACGCCAGAGTTTGCACGTAAGATGGCAGCCGCCACGCCAGAGCCTGCTCGCAAGATGGCCGCCACGCCAGAGCCTGCTCGCAAGATGGCCGCCACGCCAGAGCCTGCTCGCAAGATGGCCGCCACGCCAGAGCCTGCTCGCAAGATGGCCGCCACGCCAGAGCCTGCTCGCAAGATGGCCGCCACGCCAGAATCTGTACGTAAGATGGCCTCCGTTCCTGAGCCCCCGGCCAAGATGGCCTCCGTTCCTGAGCCCCAAGCCAAGATGGCCCCCAAGCCTAAGTCCCCAGTCATGATTGCTGAAATGAACATTATGGACAGGGCAATCCCACTGGAGTTCACTGCTCCTATTATCTCCCCTAATTCTCCTGAGCCTCCGCTGGTTCCGTCCAGCCCTCCTGAGCCTCCGCTGGTTCCGTCCAGCCCTCCTGAGCCTCCGCTGGTTCCGTCCAGCCCTCCTGAGCCTCCACTGGTTCCGTCCAGCCTTCCTGAGCCTACGCTGGTTCCGTCCAGCCTTCCTGAGCCTCCGCTAGTTCCGTCCAGCCTTCCTGAGCCTCCGCTGGTTCCGTCCAGCCTTCCTGAGCCTCCGCTGGTTCCGTCCAGCCTTCCTGATCCTCCGCTGGTTCCGCCCAGCCTTCTTAACCCTCCGCTGGTTCCGCCCAGCCTTCCTGAGTCAAGTCAAGTTGTAGCTGTTTTCCCGAGTCAAGTCAAGTTGCAGCTACTGAATCAAGTCAAATTGCAGCTGCGTTTCCCGAGGCAAGTCAAGTTCCTGAGTCACGTCAAGTTGCAGCTGCAGCTACTGAGCCAAGTCAAGCCACGGCTGTGGTTCCTGAGTCAAGTCACGTCACGGCTGAGTCAAGTCACGTCACGGCTACATCTCCTGAGTCAAATCAAGTTCCTGGTGCTTCTCATAAGCCAAGACAATGCCCAGCTCGCCCTCCAGAGCCGGAGCTCTGCCCAGCTCGCCCTCCAGAGCCGGAGCTCTGCCCAGCTCGCCCTCCAGAGCCGGAGCTCTGCCCAGCTCGCCCTCCAGAGCCGGAGCTCTGCCCAGCTCGCCCTCCAGAGCCGGAGCTCTGCCCAGCTCGCCCTCCAGAGCCGGAGCTCTGCTCAGCTCGCCCTCCTGAGCCGGCTCCTCCTTCAGCGCGCCCTCCTGAGCCGGCTCCTCCTTCAGCTCGCCCTCCTGAGCCGGCTCCTCCTTCAGCGCGCCCTCCTGAGCCGGCTCCTCCTTCAGCGCGCCCTCCTGAGCCGGCTCCTCCTTCAGCGCCCTCCTGAGCCGGCTCCTCCTTCAGCGCGCCCTCCTGAGCCAGCACCTCATCCAGCGCTCCCTACGGCTGGCAGTACTGTAAATTCCCCCAAGAAAATTTTGGGGGGGGGCTACCCGCCATGGCCACCTGAACTGTTTACCCGGCCATGGCCTCCTGAGCCCCCAGACCCGCCATGGCCACCTGAACTGTTTACCCGGCCATGGCCTCCTGAGCCCCCAGACCCGCCATGGCCACCTGAACTGTTTACCCGGCCATGGCCTCCTGAGCCCCCGGATCTGCCATGGCCACCTGAACTGTCTGTCCGGCCATGGCCTCCTGAACTCCCTGATCCACCATGGCCTCCTGAACTCCCTGATCCGCCCTGGAGGTACGCCCCTAAGTACCCGGTGTCTGTCCAGCACGGACCTCCAGGGCGCCCACCCCCCCACCCCAGTGTATGTGTTACGGCGCGAGTCGCGCCTTGTGAGAGGGGGGGGTAATGTCACAGTTCTGTCTGTTTGTATTCTTTGGTTTCTCCCATTGTCTCCCCCCGTCGATCTGTCTGCTTTGGTTTACCCTCGTTAGCGTCATCCCCTTCACCTGTCTGCAATTATTAGTTTCCCTTTATAAGCCTGTTTGTATCCTGAGTTCTCTGTCGGTCTTTATTGTTGCATAATGTTGTTGGAGGTTACTACGTGTGTGGATATTCCTGCCTGTTCCTGCTTGTACTACCAAAGGATTATAGTAAATCATTTTGCTTGTTATCTCGTCTCTCGTCTCGTTCCATCCAGCACGGAGCTCAACCGTAACACAGTGACTGTGCCCATAGATGCAAATCAAATGAGAGATACTTCTGAATTATCTTTGTGGATGATAAGGCTACTGATTAAGAAAATTATCTGCAGCTCAAAGATATTTTTGTAACAGCATTTGTAAGAAGGCTGCATTCATCAACATAAAGATGTACCGCTAGCCCACAGTTCCCCACCATGACTAATTAACCCAGGAAATAAAAATTAATTGGACAAAAATAGCATGGCACATTCTCTCACATAATGTTCTAAGCATAAGCTACAGCATATTTTGTTAGATGCATGGTTGAAACAGGAAATACAGTAAGAAAATGAAACGTCAAATTCAATATATATCTTCCAAAACGTCTTAACTTGCTTGTAAATTTACGCTGTTTTAAGAACAGATGTTGTTTATGAAAAATTATGATTAAGAAAATGACTGCAATGTGTAGAGTCACACTTGACAATACTCAAGCTAATATAATTCTACATAAAGTTTAACTTCATGTTGTCAGATTATTTGACGATCATTTCCCAAAATTAAAAGAAAATTCAGGACAGGTTATGGAATAATCCTGTTGGAAGCATTTTTCTGTCCAAGAAAAAAAGATCTCCCCATCCTGGTGCCACAAGCTTTGAGCTCAGAGAGCTGTGGCATTACGGATTCACTCAGTGTCTTGTTTGACTGGAATCTATTTCGCTAGAGATAACTCTGAGAAACAGAGTTCATTCTCAGTCTTTCCCCATCTCATACTCTATTTTTTTCTCTCTGGGATACACTACAGATGCACATAAACCAGAGAAACATGTCAAAAAAAGCATATTTCACAGGTTCTGTCTGTGAATAGACTCATAATAAACTATTAATAATAAATCTGTAAAGGATAACAGTCTTCTCACTAAGAAAAAATGGTTATTTTAAGTATTGTTCACTGAAAGGTTCTTTGGGGAGCCCAAAATAGTTCTTCTATGGCATCACTGAAAAAAACCCTTTTTGGAACCTTTATTTTTAAGAGTCTATGGGCCAGATTTACTAACAGCTTGCATCAGCGCAAACTGTCTTTTAGCGTTAAAGTACTGTCAGGATTTACTAAACACGCACAGTGAAGAATTAGCGCTGAAAAGGCCTGGACATGGTTATTTTTGTGCCTGATCTTACTGAATATGCGTTTGTAGGAGTTTCTCTTTCAGATGCAAAATTTAGGGGAGGGGAGTATTAAAATTAATCACAATGAATGTGATTTAGTAAAGTTTTCGCTTGTCAAATTACTGGTATTTGCGCCATTATTAAACGCTAGTCATTATGGAAATTAAAAGTTGCGTCTGTGTTCTTTAATGTTCACCTTGTCAGTAAATCACATGCAGAATGTTCATGCAGAAATTGCGCTTTAACGCTAATTTGCCCTGTTTAGTAAATCTGGCCCTATGTTCTTGTTTCCTCTACTTTGGACAGTCACTCAAAACCAACCCAGACTCACTGGAAATATGTGCAAAACCGATATTACCAACATGTTCTCACTTCCAACTCAGCTTGGTCAGGACCCTTTGGCTTTGGCTTTTTGACGCTTTTAGCATCACTTTTCGATGTGCAGAGTCCTTCATTGCTTTAAATAAGAAAACTTTGGTGTCATAAAGCACTGGGAATTTTATTGTCATGATTAAATGATATATTGGGTAATAATATTGCCATTATTGCATATATGTTGGGGTGTGATTTTTCAATGTAAACAGTCACAAGTTTTATTTGCACTTCATTATTTACTCATTTACGAACACGTCACCCAACCCCTGCCTCTGCAACCGGGCCCCAAGACTCCTTATGAGCATTGAATAATTACCAAAAAATACACAATTACTTTAGTTGAAAACATACACCCTTGTTTTATCTCCAACTTCTGTCTTATTTTACATCTTTGCATTTAACTTCTCCCACCAATGGCTCTCCTCCCCCTCTTACATAAGCTATGAATAGATGAGCACTCTGCTCCAGTGATGGTGAAGACATGAGGTAATTTGAGTTTGCAATTCAGCTCTAAGAAACTAAGAGCCGCCTCACAATTTAAATGCAAGGAGAGTGAATTATTCAATGGCAAAGGATCACACGCTTTGACATGCCACATCTCCCTCCCCCTCATTTCTTCTCCCTCTTTTTGTCCGTGATTCAGATAATGGAAAGATGCATGAACACTCAACTATTTCAGCGAAATCAATGCCTCACTATTAGGTACAAAATGTGCACTGGTCCTGACATCAAACTGCATCTCTAATCAGCCTGCTCAGTCAAGCCCCCTGGTGTTTTTCTTTCTCGCTCTCGCTCGCCCCTTCCACTTTTCCTTCTCCTCCTCTCCTACATGTTTATCTGTGGTCTTTCTCACATACTATACTGTACATCTCTTATTTTTCCTGATTCTTGCTATTTGAGTTACTGTATTTGATCTTGCTTTCATTTTTAGCTTCCAACCTCCATAACATTTCATACTGCCACATGAAGTCGCTTCCTGACATTAATACAGCAAGTTGAAGCACTTCCTATTTTAAAATACCAGTGTGCGGCTCTCATGAACTCTCATGAACATTTCGGCTAATTAAGCTTATTAAAAACAGATTGTTTTGATTTACCACAGTAATCCGGAATGATTTAATGTGGCCATTACTTCAGCATTCTTCCCTTTCTACACCATATGGCCTCACAGTGTGTGATTTCTCCTGCAGCACCTCAAACATCTCACCCTCTGCAGACTTCTCTAGGTGACCTCACTCACTTCTGAGTCACAGCATCTCTTTGCCACTGAATCTCTCAAGCATCTTAAGAAATGGCGACATGCATTTACATGCCTGTATGTTGTACAAATTTTAAAGACAGTGGGCAGTAATGTTAGACTTTATCAGAAGCCAGTAGCACAGCAGTGTAAATGCTGCACATTCTGTACTGTACCACAATAAGGAAGCTACATGCAAAATGCAAGCCTATTGTTCAACTGGTACACAAAATTGTTCGTATTGGATTACAGACAGAGAAAAAAAATGCAAAATGCGAATAAACAATTCAAATGCAACTAACCCCAGATGTACATAGTACAGAAAAATAATAAGCTTATTAACATTTAAAAATGAAGAAGAAAAGCAAAACCAGTTAAGAATCACTGCTTTACATAAGTTTGATCTCCTGCTTGATAAATTCACAGGTGCACTTTAAAACAACAAATTAATTTGTCACCTTTTCATTAGTGATCTGAACTGAAGGATTATCGTTCTGTGCGCAACACTTGTTCACACTCCAAATGAAAAACACAGCATCTGATGTGAAATGTCAACATTCCACATTTCAGAGAAATGTCAGCTTTCAGCTTGTGGTTGAAAACTAAAACCGAAAGAATAATTACACTGACAAAAGAGAAGGACTGGTGCAATTTGGTGCTTCATTGGGCCATTTAGGAGAATGATCATACTGAATGAGATCTCCTGGTCATGATGAGACAATTCCCCATCAGCATAATGAGAAAGCAACTCTTATTTCTTCACTGAGACACTGATGCAGTGTGAAAGGCATAGCTGAAGTTTTGTGACGGACATGGACTAGTGAAGGCTAGCTTTGCATGTTTTAGCAATAGCCAGGAGAGAGTCTTTGATTTAACAGTTAAACGCATGGGGGAGTAAATTCTGTTTGTGCATGTAAACATCCTTAAATGCATATGCATGCATTAATACAACCAGCAGCAGTGGTACTAAAACAGCATCTTCATGGTCCCTTGCAGACACGTTTTTTTAAACAAAACAGGATTTTGGGACAAGCATTCATTTTTAAACATACTTTTATTGCTTTTGGTTACGTGATGTATTCTTGTGCAACTATGTCATCAAGTATTCACTTATTAGCCTTCATAGAAAATGCATTTCACTAGGTGCATATTTTAGTCTTGGTATATAGTTATTTCCAACCCCCACAGTCCCATCAGTGAAGCTCAAGTACCCTTTCTTCAAAACAAATCTAGAAATATGTTTCTGCACTGATATTAAAGAAGTTTTTTAAAGAAGAAACATTAACTATTAAATTAAAAATAATTGACATTGTGAAAGAAAAACAGCTCACCACACAACTTCTTCTGTATTTAATAACACATCCGAGCTTGTTTGTCTTCTACAAGGGCCCATCCTAGAGCAACTTTCTCTGAAAGAGCTAACAGCAAATGTATTTATAAATAAAATCCAGATGGCAAGTTTATACCATCTACCAATAAGTCAAATTTGTTCCACGCTTGGTGGAATATAAATAGTTCATGAACAAACATGAAATATCTGCCACAAGTGAATGCACTGGCATTCCTACAAATGCTAAGTTATGATTTATAGGTTAAAAGACTTAGAAGTCTACCAAAGAGAAGTCAAAAACTTTCCTAACACTCATTGAAAGCTGTTTAAGAACTACCTGGGGTTCATGTTTCCCTGGTTGAGAAAAACTGTTTTAGACATTACAAGATTGCAAAGAAATTGCCTGCCACAGAGGATTCAGCAAAGTTTTTCTCCATCAATCACCCTCTTTTTCTTTTATAGTTCCCATTAAAATGCTAAAATACAAGTAATAGAATCTGTACACATCTATACAGGATATTCTAAGTTTCATCCACCACAAGATGAGCTTTAACCAGCGCGAGCGCCAAACGTTCACATCTGCAGTTGTTAACAACAGTTTCTTGCTGGACTCCTGCAGATAAAATCAATGTTTTAAAGACAGGCACTCCTGCAGAGCTGATGTAAAGGAGGGCAATTTTGCACATAGCTGCAGCAAGCGTCTGCTTTGAACCTTGTCTGTCCATCACAGTCAACATCAGGTTGCAGGCCTAAAGCAGTGTGCAACAGCGCTGCAATAATAAGCCACCATAACAACACACAGCATTGAGAAGTGCTTAGATGTTATTTATATTACATAAAAAGAAGAACCACAGATCGTGTGGAGAAAACCACATCATTTCACTACAAGAGCAGAACGTATCCAGTTAAATTATGTACAAATTATGTATGTTTTGTCTTTGCTAGCGTCTGTGAGCTTGTTGAAGATAAAATAATAATTGCTCATGCATAAACAATATCTGGGTCCATTCTGATTCAAATGAATAGTCTATTTGAGAGTGTACAATGAGTACAGCTGGCTAGAGCTCTGAAAGGTGTACTCAGCTGCACATTGCAGGATTAGAAAACAAGGCTGGTTTGTTTAGTTGTGCCGAGATAGTAAGCCTGTGAGAAAACAAGTGGTGGGATACAAATGAGAAAAGCAGAATTTCAAAATGAATATGTTGGGAAACCCTCACGTCGTTCCAAACCTGTAAGACCTTCATTCATCTTTGGAACACAAATTAAGATGATTCACAAATTAAGATCATTTTTAATGAAATCCAAGAGCTTTAGACAGGAACGCAACTGGCACGCTAAAGGCCATCATGAATTTTATGAAGCTACGAGCATACTTTTTGTGCACAAAGAAAGCAAAAATAATGACTTTATTCAACAATTTCTTCTTTTCTGTGTCAGTTGTCGCTGCACGGCTCTCGGATTTGATCAAATATCTTAATTTGTGCTCCAAACGTGAACAAAAGTCTTATGGATTTAGATCAAAATGAGGGTGAGTAATTAATAGAATCAACAGAATTTTCATTTTTGGGTGATGAAACCTGAGAGACTTCTGTCCCAACAACACACTACCAAAACTTTAATGCATCAAAAAAGTACAAAAAGACATTACATTAACCAATGGGTTTGGAATGACATGAGGGTGAGAAAATTATGACAATTTTCATTTTGGGCTAAACTACAGGTGAGGTCAAAAGTTTACATATACCTTGCAGAATTTGCAAAATGTTAATTATTTTACCAAAATAAGAGGGATCATACAAAATGCATGTTATTTTTTTATTTAGTACTGACTTGAATACGATATTTCACATAAAAGATGTTTACAAATTGACCACAAGAGAAAATAAAAGTTGAATTTATAAAAAATACCCTGTTCAAAAGTTTACATATGTTTGATTCTTAATACTGTGAATTATCCACAGCTGTGTGTTTGTTTGTTTAGTGATAATTGTTCATGAGTCCCTTGTTTGTCCTAAACAGTGCCCACTGTTCTTCAGAAAAATCCTTCAGGTCCTACAAATTCTTTGGTTTTTCAGCATTTTTGTGTATTTGAACCCTTTCCAACTATGACTGTATAATTTTGAGATCCATTTTTTTACACTGAGGATACTCATGTGAAAGGGGGGGACTCTGAGGGACTCATATGCAACTATTACAGAATGTTCAAGCGCTCACTGATGCTTGTGAAGGAAACACAATGCACAGGCAGGGGTTGAAAACTTTTTGAATTTAAAGATCAGTGTAAATTTAACTTAATTTGTCTTCTGGGAAACATGTAAGTATCTTCTGTAGCTTTTGAAGGGTAGTAATAAATGAAAAAAATATTATATTCAGGCAACATATAAAAAATGTACACACCTTCATTCTGTTCTAAAGTTTACACCCCTGGCTCCTAATACAAAATTTTTCCTTCTGAAGCATCAGTGAGCATTTGAACCTTCTGTAATAGTTGCATATGAGTCCCTCAGTTGTCCTCATTGTGAAAAGATAGATCTCAAAATCATACAGTCTTTGTTGGAAAGGGTGTAAATACACAAAAATGCTGAAAAACCAAATAATTTGTGGGACCTGAAGGATTTTTCTAAAGAACAGCAGGCAGTTTAATTGGTCAGGATGAACAAGGGACTCATGCACAACTATCACTAAACAAACAAACAAAAAACAGCTGTGGATCATTCAGGTAACAACACAGTGTTAAGAATCAAGTGTATGTAAACTTTGAACACGGTCATTTTTATAAATTAGACTATTTTTTTTCTTGTGGACTATTTGTAAACTTCTTTTATGTGAAATGTCTTATTCAGGTCAGTACTAAATAAAAAATAACATGCATTTTGTATGGTGTATGTAAATTTTGACCTCAACTGTATCCTCTTTAACCTGCATACGAATGTGCATACAAAGTAAACAAAAAGCAGAATGTCACATTACTAGACTATGACATACTATAAAAAAATATGAGAATTTAGATGCAGCTTGAGAATGAACATGCAAAATCGGTGCTGAATGCAATTCATGCAGCACAAAAACCTGTCTTGTTTGTGGGTTTTAAGTTGTGCAGATGCAGCAAATTAATTTGGAATCTGGCATGTAGATACTAGCATTGGCTATTTACACTGCAAGCGTGCTCTACATCTGCTCTTTAATTGTCATTGATCATCAAATAATGCATAAAAGCTGTCATGGTCAAAAGAAAATACACGAGTACACGAACATCTCTTTTAAATAAAGTCTGTTTACTTTCTGTTTATGTTCCGATAAATGTCAGTGTTAGGTACACTAAAACTCATGCCATTTCTGATTAATGAAACCTGATCGTGCCAGCCTGACAAACCTGAATAAAAAAAACAATGCTGGTGCCAAACACAAACATGCTTTTAAATAACAGAGAAGACAGAAAGTAAGAAAGACAGCATCTCCTACAGTACTACGAGTGTTGTCTGAGCTGTCTTGCGGGATTTGGTATGAGACCTGTGATGTAATCATAAGTGCCGAGTAGTTTCAGTAGATTTGAAGCGTGACTGCCCAGAAATTATTAAACTATTCCCACAAAACTATGAGTGAGGGATTAAAAGATAATGAAGATGCTGGAGTTCAGCCAGAACGGTCATGAAGCAAGATAAAAAGTCACCAATTAGCAGAAAAGCCAACTTTATTCTTCTACATTTAGATAATGTCCTTTTTTTGTTTTGTTTATTGCTTTAGTCTCTATGAGTCACACTCTCTCTTCTTATCTTACTGTACATACAGTAGAAACACTGCCTTCCCTATTAAACAAAAGACCAATCAGCAAGAAAGGAAGCAGCACTTAGTTTTAAATAGAATCGAAAGAGCATTTCTGTAACGCTTGCTGTTTGCAGCACTGACCAAAACAAAATAATAAAAATAAATGGGAAAAAAATAAAAAATCAACAACCCCCTCCAAAGGTGAGATGAGGCTAATGTGGGAGTCCCATCACGACTGACAGCAAAACATAAGTGAATTTCTGCCTACCATGAGGACACTTGATGGAGATATACAGGTATTTTTAAAAAGACTTATCCAGCAAGTTATCAATGCACATAAAAACCTCTTTCTTTATTGATAAAAGATCAGAAAAAATCATAGAGGGACATTACGTATGCCATGCACATGTACTCAAGTCATATTTAAGGTGGCTTTTCCTGCTATTTACCTAGCAAATCTAAACATGAGGCTTTAAAGTACTTTATTTTCTGGAGTAAAGAGAGTGATCGTTCAAATAAATTTAGCTGGTTTATTCACAGGCTTATTGCCACTACATACTGATGTGTTGCTTGCCTGAGGGTCTGTGCAAATAGTACTAATAGGAATCAGTGGGGCTAAATGTGATGTCTTTGGTCACGGTTGAGTGCATTGATTCCTCGTGTGTTTCCTTCACCACATCCTCTTTCGGGGAGAGAGAAATCAAATTTGTAGCACATATATGTTTCCGAGCTGTGAGGTATACAGTGTTAGTGTCACGCTTGAACATTCTTGAGTTAGCAGGAGGAGCTGGACAGATAGCTGGGAGAAAAAAACTGACCTGCTCAAATCGAGCCTCATCTTCGCAATTTTCCAGCACCCGGGAGAAGAAGGAGAGACCTGCATAGAGAAAAACAAGGTTAAAGGTCCATGTGCTGCATAGCATCAAAGCAGCGCTATATGTAAGAAAAACTGTGATTTAATAAAGACTGCAATGCCAAAAACTACATATGTTAACAAGTAAACCTGTGTGTGTGACCTGGACCACAAAGCCAGTCGTAAGGGTAAATTCTTTGAAATTGAGATTTATACATCATCTGAAATCTGAATAAATAAGCTTACCATTGATGTATGGTTTTTTAGGAAGGACAATGTTTGGCCAAGATACAACTATTTCAAAATCTGGATTCTGAGGGTGCAAAAAATCTAAATATTGAGAAAATCACCTTTAAAGTTATCCAAATGAAGTTCTTAGCAATGCATATTACTAATCAAACATTAAGTTTTGATATATTTACAGAAATAAATTTACACATCTTCATGGAACATGATCTTTACTTAATATCCTAAATTTTTTGGGCATAAACGAAAATGTATCATTTTGACCCATACAATGTATTTTTGGCTATTGCTACAAATATACCCATGCTACTTAAGACTGGGACAGGGTGTATGCACACACACGCGCACACACACACACACACACACACATACACAGACAGTCATGGCCAAAAATATCACCACCCTTGCAATTCTGTCAGAAAACGCAACCCTTCTCTCAGAAAATTATTGCAGTTGCAAATGTTTTGGTACTTACACGTTTATTTTTTTGTTTGCATTGGAACAACACAAAAAACAGAGAAGAAAAGTCAAATCTGGTACAACTTCACACAGAACCCAAACAATGCACTGGGCAAAATTACTGGCACCCTTAACTTAATATGTGACCCTGGACCACAAAACCAGTCTTATGTTGCATAGGTATTTTTCTCAGTATTTAGATTTTTCTGAACCCTTAGATTCCAGATTTTCAAATAGTTGGCCAAATCTCAGCCAAATATTGTCCTTTTCTTAACAAACCATACATAACGGAAAGCTTATTTATTCAGCTTTCAGATGATTTATAAATCTCAATTTCGAGAATTTTACACTTATGACTGGTTTTGTGGTCCAGTGTCACATATTTGGTAGCACCCCCTTTGGAAAAAATAACTGAAATGAATCGCTTCCTGTAACCATGAATGAGTTTCTTACACCTCTCTACTGAAATTTTGTACCACTCTTCTTTTGCAAACTGCTCCAGGTCATACAGATTTGAAGGGTGCCTTTTCCCAGCTGCTGTTTTGAGATCTCTCCACAGGTGTTCTATGGGATTCAGATCTGGACTCATTGATGGCCATTTCAGAACTCTCCAGCGCTTTGTTTGTGACCATTTCTGAGTGCTTTTTGAAGTGTGTTTTGGGTCATTGTCCTGCTAAAAGACCCATGACCTCTGGAGGAGACACAGCTTTCTGACACTGGCCACTATGTTGCGCCCCAAAATTCTTTGGTAATCATCAGATTTTGTGATACCATTCACACAGTCAAGGCATCTAGTGCCAGAAGCAACAAAGCAACCCCAAAACATCTTTGTGGAAAGTTTTGGCAAACTCCAGTCTTGCTTTTTTATGCCTTTGTGTCAGCAGTGGTGTCCTCCTGGGTCTCCTACCATAGTGTCCATTTTCATTCAGATGGCGATGGATAGTGCGAGCTGACACTGTTTGTAATTTTTCATTAATTTTGCTCTTCTGTCCACATCGAGGGAGGTTAGCTACAGTGCCATGGGCTGTAGACCTCTACATGATATTGTGCACAGTGGACACAGAAACATTAAGATCTCTGGAGATGGACTTGTAGCCCTAAAATTGTCCATGTTTTATCACAATTTTTTCTCTTAAATCCACAGACAACTCTTTATACTTCTTTCTTTTCTCCGTGCTCAGCATCACACACAACACAAAGACCAAGTTGAGTCAATTTTTCTCCATTTTAACTGGTTGCAAGTGTGATTACTATACTGTGTATATACTATAGGTGTGTCTAAATACAAATTACAGGAGCATCACATGCTTGAAAAAAACAATTATTTCTTACCATTTTGACAAGGTGTGAATAATTTTGTCTAGTCCATTTTTGAGTTCTGTATGAAATTTTATCAAGTTTGAATTTTCTTCTGTTTTTTTTTTTGTGTTGTTGCATTGCAACAAAACAATAAGCACCTGAATACCAAAACATTTGTAATTGGAACAATTTTCTGAGAGAAGTGATGCATTTTCTGACAGAACTGCAAGGGTGCCAATATTTTTGGCCATGACTGTATAAGGGATGCACAGAAATTTCAGCCGCTGAAAATTATCTGCCGAATATAATATTTTTGTTTTTGGCTAAAAAAATATGGTTTACACTCTCCCTCTAGACATCGTCACTGTATGGAAAGCCATGAAGGTCAAAAACTCAAAAATCTAATTTTACGTAGAATGCATAGAATACGCGTTGTTTACGCATGAAAAATCGGCACGTAATCTACACACAAACAATGCGTAAACAAACAATGCATCCTCAACATGTTGTTTACGTATTAAAATTTGCGCATTATTGACCTTCATGGCCTTCCGTTTCACTACGTCACTGTGTGACGCTTAGCTCAATATTCTGCTCTATGAATGTGTGTTCTGTTGAGTTCCGTTGACTCGTGTACCACTCATGTTCACCAGAAAAGCAGAGTCCTCTAAAACAACACGCTGACAGGAAATTTATATGTAGTATACCAGTCCCTGTTTGCAATAGCACTACTTTGCTATAACATGGTTTAGTGCAGCTGTACTGGGCAACGCTGGTAAAATTATATGATGCTATGCTCTGCTCACATGCTCCAATAATAATAGCTTTGTAGGATAATTAAAGAAAAAAATATATATATACATTTTTTTTTGCATAAAATAAAAAATAATTATTAAAAAGCATTCTTGTTTTGGTTTTCAGCCTAGTGCATACAGAATTTCAGGTTTTTCGGACTTTCAGTTTGGATTTAGGATTAAATTAAGATTAAATTAGCAGCCCACAAGTCATCACAGCCCTGACATGTTTCAGCAGCCGTGAAGCACAGAATGCTACCATTATCATAAAACTGCATCGCAGTAAAACAGTGAAGTGTGAAACTGCTTTATAGAAGGGGTGGACTTAGTTATAGATATTAAGGAAAGCAAGAAACAGCCTTTTTCAAACCTTTGCATCTACTCTGAGCAAGAGACCTGTTTAATACAGAACAGTGCTTGTCAGTGTGTGCTTGTGCAAACATGAACTGTCAATACAAATACATCTACACACCAATTCATGCACACATACACAAGCCTACACAAACACTTGAACACAGAGATATTGCACTTAGGCAATTAATTCATGTTTTCTGGCTAAGGCACACTGGTAGATATCTTTCAATGCTTAAGAAAGGTAAATACATAAATCATCATTACTTAGCACCACTGATACTAAAGTATACCCACAATACAATACAATGCTGCTTGTTTTTATTCTCTTCAGTAAGTGGTTCCCAGCCATCCATTTTTATAATACAAATTCACCACATATAGCAGAGATAAATCCATTTTTGTTTGTTGTGCTATTACTGTAGTTTTATACAATCATATCATTTTATATTGTTGTCTTGATTCTGTGTTGAACAGTTGCACTGGGAACGGTTATGTCAAAAAGATTAAAATAATAAAATAAAAATCATTGCTGGCTGCTGTTGTTCACAGGAGCTTTCCCCCCAGGTAACATTTACATCTACCCTCTGTACACAGAGCTGTAGATCCCAAAATGCTGAGCTGGTGAGGAATACACTTCTTTTTAACTTTAAAGTCATAATAGAAAAAACAAGAACTGATAAAAGCAGGATGAGGATGATTTTGTGAATTTCGCAGTACTGATGCTTTAAAGGAGAAGTCCACTTCCAAAACATAGATTCACATATAATGTACTCATCCCCATCCAAGATGTTCATGTCTTTCTTTCTTCAGTCATAAAAAAATTATGTTTTTTGAGGAAAACATTTCACCATTTTTCTCCATATAATGGACTGATATGGTGCCCCGATTTTGAGCTTCCAAGATGCAGTTTAAATGCGGCTTCAAACGATCCCAAATATGGTTGTAAACGATCATAGCTGAGGAAGAAGGGTCTTATCTAGCGAAACGATTGGTTATTTTCATTACAAAAATTGGTCTCCCTGAACTCAGTGTATTCTGATTCAAGACAGTTAGGGTATGTCGAAAAACTCCAATCATATTTTCTCCCTCAACTCCCTCAACTACATTGCTGCAGAAGTACCGACACAGTCTTTGCAAAGTAAACATGCAAAGAAGATCAAACACGCTTAACAAAAAAGGTAAAACAGCAATATAGGACAATTTTGAAGTTGAGGGAAAATATGAGATGGGAGTTTTTCGACATACCCTAACTGTCATGAACCGGAAAAAAACAGGCAGAGTAAAGACAAGACGAGTGTCAAAAACATTCAAAAACATTCAGTCAAAAACATAATTTCTTTACGACTGAAGAAAGAAAGACATGAACATCTTGGATGACAAGGAGGTGACTACATTATATGTGAATCTTCTCCTTTAATAAGGAGAGAACTGAGGGCAAAAATCAAAAGGCTCACAACCTAGATTTAAAGACTCTTTTCCTTGGTAGCAATATCAAGAGTTGTGAATAAAAGCTTACATAACATGCAAAAACTGGGTGAAGACTTAATAAAAATTGATGGAAAACCTGTAAAGCAACAGAACAGTCTTGAACTGCATTTTCAATAACATACAGTCCTCACAAGGACTTTTCAAATTCCAAAGTAATTACATCTCATAATGTCTGAAAGCCAATATTTCTTTACATATTTTCTATCTCTAATGAAATATTTTTATTATGATTTTTCACCATTCTCAGATCCACTCAGAGGTACTCAATCTATGTTATGTAACCCACAGAGAAACAGGACACAGCTCAGTAGAGCCCTTCCGCTGCAGACAGCCTAAATCACTGAACACCGAGGGTACTGAAGATTAGAGGAAGACCAAAATGGGAGGGAAGGAAAGGGTGGCAGGAGAGCTCATAATCATTGCCCTCAGAGAAAGGGGGGTAAAAGACCACAACAACAAGACCATGCATCAAAATGACTTCCATTATTTGAAGTGTCTCAATTAAATTACATAAAAAGCAGACAGTCACCTGCACCATAATTTCTCTCAAAACATCCTTCTGTAAAAAGACTCCTACTAATACTGGAACATGTTTATTCCTAGAACTTACATCAGTTTTTTTTATTAGCAATAAAATGCTGTTTGCCCTAGCTCATTTCTGCTCCATTTAACTAAGGCGATTCTGTAACTTATCTTTTTATATGCTAGAAACGCATTAAACTCTACATATATCTCTGTATTTGTGTCCCAACCCCTCTCTCTGACACACATGCACAGAGGGCATTTTATGAAAAAAGAAAATAATTGTGTCAGATGAACACTGAGCAACTGTCCAAGGTGCTGAAATACAAATACAGATGAAAAACAAAGAAAAAGAGATGAGAGAAACAGCAGAAAAAAATCTTGTAATTCATATTCAGTGTCTTTAAAGACACATTTAACTGACATGAAATCCAATGGATTTTTGATGCAAGCCTTATAAGAGGAGGTGTAATGAGATAACCAAAAGATCCAACAAATCTGGTTCACTTTACTCAGTTTGCAACTTCATGCAATTGTAAAATTTCTGGGACCTTGGCTTACTGAGCCAATTTGACTAAAATGCACTGCCTGAAATTACCCATGAATCCAACAGTACTGCAGTGAAAACTGAGATACACATAGAATAAAATCAGGTAAAAAAAAAAGAAAAGAAAAGAAAGCAGCTCATGCTTGTGTATGAGGCAATTATGTTACTATCTATCTACTATCAGCAAGGGAGTTTTCAATCATCTAAAGCGATATTAAAAAGCCTTCGGTGTTCTTTGATAAAGAAAAAAAAAATGCCGATTCAGAAAAACCGGATTTCTACAACTTTTCATCAGAGCCTCGAGTTATACACCACTGCATGATATGCATAAAATCGTATAAACATTATTAAACCTACATATGCGTAACACAACATGCTTAATATACGGATGCACACATACTAAAACATTCACTGGAAATTAAAAGTATTGCTCTTTACCTCTGAAAGTCACTTTAGCGATGCGGTCTCCCTTTCCACGAAGCTCCTTGACTGTCTTCAGGTACACTACTAAAGCCATTTCAACTTAAAATGAAGAAAAATCAAAAGACTAAAGCAGGATCAAAATGTTTCATCACAAAGATCGCGGACCTATCTTGACCAACGCTGCATAACTTCTTATAAAATCCTACCCTAACTGCTTTTATTCGCAACATAAAAACGAAAATAAAATCCTCTCATCGTACAGGCTGCATCCTCCGTGCGCAATAACATGAAAAGAGTAATTAATAATTAAAAAGCTTTCATTTTCTCTCGCTTTACTATGCGCACATGTACGTTCGTCAGATCCGCTCCTGGACTCTCACTCTGCGATGCGCCTAGGCAGCCACTCCGCACGAGCGCAATGTGATGACGGATAACGACGGCAGGGGGCAGTCGCCTACAGTCAAAACTCTTTCTGAGGGCGGATTCCTGAAACCAAATATGCTTCCAAATGTTCTTAGCAGATTGCTTTTTACTCGAGGCAAAAGCATTGTTTGTATATATTTTTTATTAGAGTAAAACTCACAGACTAGCTATTAATAAAACAATTATGCTAGTCTATACTGAAGAGAATGGTTGCCAGGCAACCTTTTGTTGTCTTATCTGTGGTGCAGGTCAGCGTTAGACACGCAGCAGCTTATGATCGGATAATATTCATAGTATTCTTATCTACTCAGCCATGACATTCAGAGGAAATGGAACTCTCATTACGCATAACAACACAGCCTACATCCCATCGTCTCTGATGCCCGGGTAAAAACATAGTTTATATCTTTATTTGTGTGCAGGGCAGTGTCAGAATTTTTAAAGAAGATGAATTCAGGGATAAGCTTTGACATTCAGTAACTTTGATGAGAGAAACGATACAGAAAACGTGTTTTGTCGTATTCTTTTAATGTTTGTAATTGATACTGAACCACGTGAATTGAAACAAACTCGAATTGGCAATTATGGCTGTTACTATTAAAAATAGTAGTAGTTTCTTGCCATTTTTGACACTTACAGTATACACCTACTTAAAGGGATAGTTCACCCAAAAATTAAAATTACCCCATGATTTACTCACCCTCAAGCCATAGGGTATACGACTTTCTTGTTTCAAATAAATACAATCGGAGTTACATTAAAAAATGTCCTGGCTCTTCCAGGCTTTATAATGGCAGTGAATGGCTGTTAAGATTTTGAAGTCCAATAAAAGTGCGTCCATCCATCATGAAAAGTACTCCACATGGCTTTGGGGGTTAATAAAGGCCTTCTGAAGCAAATCAGTGTGCTTTTGTAAGAAAAATATCCATATTTAAAACTTTGTAAACTGTTATCTCTAGCTTCCACTAACTGTTGTACGTGCATACACGACAGTGGTGTTCCAGTGGATGACGTGGGACGAATGCTGGCGAACGTTGAAGTAACGAACGTGGAAGTGCAGTGGAGAGAGCAAAACAAAACCAGTCATGAATTAGAAGTACAAAACAAGGATCTGTAAAGAAAAATGTAGGAAAAATTCAATATAAGCCAAGAGGAGACTGGTTTTCCTTTGCTGTAAACAAAACTTGGTTCTCATGAGACTAGCATATTCTCATCGGAGCTTATGCTACGTTCCACTGCAACGCCACTCTCTCGTAAATGTGCATATAACACTAAGCGGAAGCTAGAGATTACGGTTTCTAAAGTTGTACATATGTATACTTACAAAAACTATTAGCTTCAGAAGACCTTTTTAGCACCCCGGAGCCATGTGGAGTACATTTTATGATGAGGGACACGCTTTTATTGGAGTTTAAAATCTTAAACTCCATTCACTGCCATTATAAAGTTTGGAACAGCCAGGACATTTTTCAATACAACTCTGATTATATTTGTCTGAAAGAATAACGTCATATACACTTAGGATGGCTTGAGGGTAAATCATGGGGTAATTTTCATTTTTGGGTGAACTATCCCTTTAATATCCTAATATTACCAATATTATAAATCATAATATTACCAATATTACAACAACTGTTAAGTGTGCAATTGCTGAATCATTTATAGGTACTGTGGACACATTCCCACTACTAAATTCCTGTATGGGGAGACATTTGGCAATTCGACCCTCAAGTACTTCCAAAACATCCGATCTACCATGATGGGCTCTAGCAAAAGCTCTTACAATAAAGGTAGCGTTCCTCTGAGCTCTCATACACAAGATAGTATTTTACCCTACTGGGTCCGGTACAACATTGACTTCAAAAGGCAGAAGGAGATCAAGGACTTCAACATGGTAAGAATGAGCATTAAGGTGTGAGTGTGGATCATGTTTTAAACTAATATCTTTTATCTCACCGATTACTCATGAACATTCTGGACTTATCTTTTCCCCAGTTGTCACAGAAGCACAGGGAAAATTACAAAGATAAGACTGGTACTGTGCAGCCTGTCAATTACTTTGTCATGCCAGTACAAGAGTAAACGTGGCTGAGAAGATCCCTCCGGAGTCAATGTAAGAAATATACTTTACTGAATCATCTCAGATATTTAATTAAAACTATTTTATGTTATCTTTTAAGTGAGAACCAATAATGTAAAATATGCATCTTCTGTATGTGCCCAATGAGACATTTGAAGTCAGCATGAAACATGAAAAGTTGTAAATGGCTTCCATATTGTGATGTATTTACAAGTGAAACTGCTCGAAAAAATCAAAAAGCAAAGAAGGACATTTTGATGGTGGAACATGCATTAAGTTAATAAATAAGGGACATGTTGAGTGTGATCTCTAAAAACTGGTCTTGGTCTCTCCTATTCCTTCTCTCTTTCTCTTAATCCTCCATCTCACATGGATCTAATTGCCTCTTTCATGGTCCCTTGAGACAGTCAGAGATGGCTGTCCAGTGATTGTTTGTGATGGATTCTTATTTGCTGATGCATTACTCAGGGTTAACTGTACTTGGAGCTCTGCTGTCTCTAGGGGTTTTATGTTCATGAGTGTGTGCGACGAACAACCGTATAAGTCCAAAAAAACAAAAAATGAGATAACCATGTGACATTAATTGTATGTGTGAACTTTGTATACAGAAACAGTTTGGGGATATTTTCGCGCGACCAAGAGTCCGCATTTTAAACGTTAAAATAGCCTCACGCGGAAAAACCGTTTATGTCCACAAAGAAGAATGGAGATGCCGCTTGCTGTCATGTCCGCTTCGGACATTAAAAGGCAAAACCTCGGCAAAAAAAAAGAGAGCCGACATGACCAAATGGAAGGACAGAGTAAGGAAGGCTTTGAGGGATGCTGTAAAACCATATTTGACTCGAAGAGGAGAACAAAAACCAGGGAAAAATCCACCGAAAGATGTGAGTGGAAGAACCGTATATGTGATGTGATCTCTCTCTCTCTCTCTTTGAACGCGCCGAGGAGCGCTAAACACCGCATAAACAGTTAACCTATCAAAATAAACCACATACCATATATAATAAAGCTGTATTCATTCATATTTCCCGCCAGTCCTGTGTAAAGTACGGCAAGCACAGTTTATTTGTTTATATATTTATTTATATCGTGAGATGGCGGAGCGCGAGAACAGTTTGAAGTAGTATATACACAGGTGCGCTGCGCCTGCATTTCTAAATAAACGACAAGGTGCACTATTGGAGCTATCTAAGAAGTGATCAAAGTTCAGAGAATATGCCCATCATGATAAACAACAGAAAACTGTCCTCTTTATTTATTTATTTATTTATATATTGTTTTTTGTTAATAATTCATTGTTATTGCCTGTACTGTAAGAATGTCTATGTATTATACATTGTTCATACTGTATTTTCTGTTTTTAAATAATAATAATAATAATAATAATAAACTTGAAAGAAATGCTTAATATTAACATGAAGTTTCTGTTACTGTATTAAAACTAAGATAAAGGAATCAGATCTTTATTGGTTTAAAGTGATATGATGAACTGGAGTTATACTGTTATTCCGCACTAACTGGACATATACCGTTCTTCCACATTTCAGAAATATAAATCACAATAACTTTTGATTTTTAATACTGACACTGAAAAATGTTATCTCCTTAGAATTGAGAAGCTTTTGTTGTCTATTTTCAAGTAAAATAAAAATATATAATATAATGTTCACAATCCAAATGAAAAAAATCTTATTACTCAAAATTTGAAAATATGGACTTGTATGGTTCTTCGTCTCAAGGCCTCAGTTATGTTCACATTTAGCTGCTGGGTAGTTTCAGGAGTCATAAAGAATTTATGTACTAGCAAAACAATGTTTCTAAACATTGTCTCCTTCTCTTTCCATCTTGTAAGGTAATTAAAGGTTATGCCATATCTGCAGATGGAGGTAACAGTCTGATGAAGTCTAATGGTGTCCACCACAAACATGTCTGCCTCAAAGGATCACTAATTACATTATTGTGTTTAATAAATAAATAAATAAATAAAGACAATATGTTGCTCTTTTTGTGGCTTCTGGATTATAATACATAATTTATGTATAGTTGCATACTTCCATAGGACAGGAATCACAATGTTATATGGCCAATCATATTATTATGATAATGATCCATTGGCTATTTGTTCTTTGCAGTGCATGGGTACCCTACACTTCAAAATCATATTTAGAGGATCATGTCTGCAGAGGGTGCAGCTGAGATACATTAAATGTAAAATAATAAAACCCTGACTCAAATGTATTGCCTTGCAGAAGCTGTGATGAAATTAAGCAAATATAACATAATTAAAAACATGCTGACTACAGTGGCAGGAGGCAGGAGTTTAACCAATTAGAGCTGAGATGAGAGACTACACTACCACTACCAAAAGTCTTTGAACAGTAAGATATGTGATGTTTTTAGAGAAGTCTCTTCTGCTTACTTTGATGCAAAGTATAGCAAAAGCAGTAATATTTTTAAATATTTTTAAAATAACTGTTTTCTATTTCAATATATTATAAAATGTAATTTATTCCTGTGATTTCAAAGCTGATTTCAGCATCATTACTCCAGTCACATGATCCTTCAGAAATCATTCTAATAATCAGATTTGCTGTTCAAAAAAACATTTATTATTATAACGTTGAAAACAGCTGAGTAGTATTTTTTTTCAGGTTTCTTTGGTGAATAGAAATGTCAGATAAACAGCACTTATCTGAAATAACAACTTTTGTAACATTATAAATGAGTTTATCATCACTTTTGATCAATTTAAAGCATGCTTGCTAAATAAATGTTTTAATTTTTTATAATTTCTTTTTATAAATAAAAAAACAGTTGTACTGACTCCACCCAACAAACATGAGACGTCCACCGGACGTGCAGATCATGTCTATATTCCGACAAAGACGTTGAAATGACGTCGTTTGGACGTCGTTTGCTCAGTGGGCAAGCTTTTGAACAGTATAGTGTATAATGTTACAAAAGCTTTTTATTTCAGATAAATGCTGATCTTTGGATCTTTCTATTAATCAAAGAATCCTGAAAAAATTTAGTCAGCTGTTTTAAATATTGATGATAATGATAATAAATGTTTCTTGAACAGCAAATCAGCATATTAGAATGATTTCCGAACGATCACGTGACACTGAAGACTGGAGTAATGATGCTGAAAATTTAGCTTTGATCACAGAAATAAATGACATTTTGAAATCTAAAATCAAATAGAAAGCAGTCACATTAAATAGTAAAAATATTTCACAATATTACTGCTTTTGCTGTATTTCGGAACAAATAAATGCAGGCTTGTTGAGCAGAAGAGACTTCTTTAAAAAACATTAAAAATATTCATGTTCAAAAACTTTTGACGGGTAGTGTATGTGTAAAAATATAAAGAATTTACAGAACAAATTTGGGAGGTAAAAAGGCAAAACTGGAATGTGCTTTGTAGGCACATCAATGGATGTTAAATGACATAACGTATCGTCTGAATCAGCAGGTACTCTTGCTTAATTTGACATAGGTCTATCTTTGTACTTTACATTAATTTACAGTTTCAGAATAAGTTTCTGATTTCTAAACTACGTTAATGTGTAGCAGACAAATACGTGGATATTATATTGGAGTATGAGACACAAAATTGTTACAGACATCCAAACTTCGGAGAAAAAACTTAGTCACCGTTGGAGCATAATGCACAAAGATTGCTAAAGTCAACAGATTTTACCAATCTCTATAAGCACACTACAGTGGTACTATATTTCTGTTTCTTCCATTTGTAACTGAATTCCAAATTGCGCGCATGCGCATAATGTTTCTCGTCATGTATACAGTAGTTTGCACATTTGTCGAGAACGCATATAGAATTTCTTATCCAGAATTTTACAGCTGAATATAAATTACAATACTGAATAAATACAACAGCTGTAACTTAATGTACCAATTACGCTTATTAAGTATCACGAGCACATAACAAGGTTTGGGTAAATACGCTATAAAAATAAACAAAGCACGATGAGTGAGTTCTACAGCAGAGGAACTGAATTTCCAAAGACTTTCCATCGCCTTGTTCTTGAAAAATTTGGGTAGCACTAAGTCCCATTTGTCCCCGGAAGAGGGAGACAACGTATGGGAAAGAGCGCACAGACTGACGGTAGCGCTCAGCGGAGCATCCGAGCATCCCGTAGACTTTCTTCCCTCAGTGTAGCGGATCGCCGTATTACTGAAGCACTATCTGCAATGTCTCCTGCACGGGCACGAGCTCTTCTCGGGCTCCTGATCACACTCTGCACCCAGAGCCCACTACTGTCGGGTAGGTCAATCCGCTTATCTCTGTTTAAATAGTAGACTAATTCACACAATCAAACATTGTATTTTATTGAAATTATGTAGAACTATTTTACAAGTATAATACGTAAAGTATATTTTCGTATTGTCTCTTATAATTGCCAGGACTTTCTGTAATGATGCTGTCAACTTGTACTGTAAAGATTATTTTTTCATAAGCATTACTGACTTAATCAATCACCTGCGGTTTGTGAGTCTGGAGGTCCAAGTCCTGTTTGCTTTATCATATTGTGCGTGAAAACCATGCGCCAAACCTTCATTGAACATTTTAAGCACTAATAATGCATGATGGGTGAGACAATGATTAAACAGCTGAGCCACAGGCAGGTGCACAAACTTAAAAAAGTGCATTTGCCACGCTTTAAGTTTCATTCAAGTCATTTTCAGAATCAGTTTCAAAACGGTGATCATAGAAGTATGACATCTGAATCTATATGGATGTAGCCTGTGTGTGTGTGTGTGTGTGTGTACACATATATAATTGAAACTAATGCGTACTGCTATAACTTCTATTTAAACAAATGGTGGTGATGTCACCTTTAATTTCTGTAGCTAAATTAATAGAGGTTGCCAGGTGTGCACAAACTCCCACAGAATATTCATTTTTGTAGTCAACTGTTAAATAAGATATTTGCATGATGCATAAACAAAATATGACTAAATTTGTATTCACGGTTGGACTTCTCATACTGATAGATAGATAGATAGATAGATAGATAGATAGATAGATAGATGGGCTGTAAGTGCAACTCTCAGTAAGTGATTTATTAAATTAGAGCCAGTACAGGAAGTACAGTTAACCTCTTTTAAAGGTCATCAGGGAGTGTGAAATCACAGATGTTTTAGACATTCTTTTGCTTTCAGCTCTTCAAATCAATTTTAGCTACGTTCTCTGTCTTCACATCTTTTATTCACTCTGCCTATCCCTCCTAATTCTGAGGAGAATGCAGTGGAGCAGAGGAATTTTGGATGAGAGAAGTGGTAGCTAAGTCCTACTGAGCTGTTTTAGCTGCCACGTTACAACGGGCCTTTTTCTTTCTCACTTGCTCTTTCTCAGTGTTTTGGAAATGTTCTTTATATGAGGTCACCCAGTGCAGCCTGGGACTGCCATCAGCAGCTGCATATTATCCAGAATTCTTCTCTTTTCCTCTTCTCTCCATCATCAGCAAAACAAAATACATCCAACACAACTAAATCTTAAAGCCACCAGCTGCTTAGATATGATGTGGACAGCAAAGCTTTACTAATTTCAAGCCAAAAAGAAGAAAGAAAAAAAACACACTTCTAGATCGTTTAATGATGCCCAACTGTAGCTTCAAAACCATTCCAGACATCTGCTTGACAGATAAAGGATATATTGGAAAGAATGAGTCTCAGGATTTTGTTCCACAACCCTGGATTTTGACATCACGTCTGTTGTTATTCCGGTAAGAATGAGTTTATGTTGTCAGGTACGAGCTCTGCCAGAAAATGAGAGGAAGAGAAGAATCATGCCCTGACCAGCTACTGGAATTTAATCTTGCTCAGATTTTCACCAAGGAATTTGTGGAAAGTCTTTGATTGACACAGACAAGGCCGCAGGGTTCAGAGACTCAATCTGTCGATAAGTGAGTCTGCTTTGGTACAAGACGCCAGCATGTAGTTGGCACGACGCTCACGCTCAACCTGTCACTCAGGTGCTTGAGCATTGTCTATCATCAGATGCCCTCCTATGGAACACCTGAGTATTTTGAAGCTCAGGCTGAAAAACGTCTACGCAAAAGCACTAAGCTGTTGTTGACTTGCACAGTAATGCACTCTATATGATTCTTCCATTTGTCTGAATGTCATCCAAGCACCTAAATGAAAATAATAAGCAAAGAGTATGTTTGTGAGAGTTTGTTACTTCCTTTCATTGAGAAAATGATGTCAGAGCAGCAGGTGCTTGCCCTACAGGTCTTTCCATGTGTGCATATAAAAAAACAATCCTAAAGAACTGACAACAGGACCACAGGGCATTCACTTTCGCCTTCCTAATAGAGAAATGGACAAAATAAATGGCCCGGGGCCAGTGTGAATGAGTTTCAGGGCAGCTATTGGGACAGTTTGTTACGTTCCAACAATCTTACATTTGTTTTAAGCATGTATGTGTGATTTTATGCCCTGCTTTTCTAAATATTTGGCTTTTTGGGATTTATTGAACAGTGATTTGTGAAGTCTGCTGATGGAAATACGTCATCAGTCTAACTGGCTTACACTGAAATGTCAGAATTGCAATAGTCTTGGAAACATCCATTAGAATGGTTTAAAACATTACAAAGTTTATTTTTTTACAGCTGTCACGAAGTTAGATTTTAACATTTTCAGCTATTACTACAAATTAAAAACATCATAACTTATTATTGTAATTTAAAATATAGGAAAACAGGAAAATGTTCTCTACTAATGTGGAAAGCATGCTTATTGCTGAGAATGTCCTTATCTGACATTACCAGGGGTTCGGTGCAAATTTCTTCGTACCCTCAACATCTTTAGATTAGGCCTGTCAGTCGATTAAAATATTTTATCTAATTAATTACATGATGTTTTGATTAATCTGATTAATCACAAAAAAAAAATTACTGTGAAAAACTCATAAAAGATTATTTAAAGCTATTTTTGTGTTAACTGAGAAACTATCAAGTAGACATTACAAACTGTAGCTTTAGAAAGAAATATTTTATTTGATTCAACATAGAATTACACATAAACATTCAGGCTGCAAAGGCCTAACACAAACTACTGAACATAACATGAACATGACATTAAACTATCCCTTTAATGTTCTTCTTCTTATTATTTATAGTGAAATTATACTCTAAATAAGAAACTAAATCTGCCAGCAGGTGGCGGCAAATGTCTTTATGAGTCATTCATTTATTCATTTGATTCGTTCAAATGGCTGATTCATTTAGGGATAAAGTAAATGGCTCTCTTTATGAAAGACTTTTGAATCATTGGTTCACACATGCAGATTCACTCAAAAACTAAACACACATCTGTTGCTCGGAGACACGCAACAATTCTGCTATGGCTTCAAAGGTAATATGCCCTCTGCAAAATTGAGCAAAAACACACTGTATTTTGTTTAAAATATAACACAATATCAACTTTTTATTTACTGAACTGTCATAAAAAAAATCACATTTAAGCATGTGATAGATCGGGACATATGCAATATATATAAATATGAGGTAAAACACATACAGGGACATTTTTTCACCAATATCTTGCATCATATTTGTTAACAGTCAACTATATGAAATAAGATGACGTACAAGTTATTTGGTTAATTGCGTTTAAATATCTTAATCACGTTATTTTTTCATAAATAATAAATTAAGTTAACGTGTTAAACTGACAGCCCTACTTTAGATATATTATCATCAGTCTGTGCCTTTATATAATCTAAAAAATAACTGCATAATTATCACTACTGCAGCTTTGTATGATTTTCCACCAGGAGGCCGGGAAGTAAACAGCAATATTATTTAAAATTATTTTAATAAAACTAAAAAGTAGCGCTGGGCAACAATTAATTGTGATTAATCACATCTAAAATAATAGTTTTTTGTGCACATAATATATGTGTGTGTACTGTGCATATATATTATGTACATATATTATTATTATTAATATATTATATATTAATAAAATTTGTATTATATATAAATATATTTAATATATAATCACAACATATTTTTCTTAAATACATACATGCATGTGTGTGTACTTATATATATAAAAATATATAAACAGTACACACACATAAATTACGTACACAAAAACGTTTATTTTGGTTGCGATTAATTGCAATTAATAATTTCCCACCACAAAAAAAAAAAAAGTATAAAAAAGAAAGAAAACATTATTATTTTATTTTTGTCTCCTTGCCAACTTTTGTTTTTACTGATTAACTGAGGAGCGGTAGTAAAACTACTGGAATCTTAAAATTAATCATGGGTAATTTTTTTTTACTACTGACTGCAGAATTTCCCACCGATATAGGTGATGTCCACTCCCTACTACGAGCCTCAGTTACTTCCTCCGATATAAAATGTTTATTTTTGGAGAAAGTTCTAATTCTTATGTTTTACAAGTCTTGATTTAATCAAAATGTGAACCCACCCTACATCATAAATTTTAATATGAGCCAAGTCACAGACTTGAGGTTTGATGTTTCTGTGGCCTGCGTGTGTGTGCGAAAGTTGTGGTAATTGCAGTGACGTGTGATGTGGTTCCAGATTATGTGGAGAGATGTTCCATTGCCAATATTACATTATAAAGCAGTGACCGAGCGGCATATGTCCATGTGTACGCTTAAATAAATGATAGAGATTGATCTCTCTCACCAAGCCTTCTGCCAGAGTCATGCTGTTGTACAGTAAACAGGCACAGCGATGAGAGATTTGCTCACTCCAACTCTAAGTAGGGTTATAAAAACAGCCTGAGCACACTAAAGAACTTCAGACGGAGTCTTCAGTTTGATTAACTGAGGGTTGTAGCCCTTATTGCTCTTGTTCAAACTGTAAGAATGTTGCCTTATACAACAGCTCTACATTACACCTAATAGTCGAAATAGTCACGCTAAGTAAGTTTAATTTCCCTTGATATATGGCCCTCTGCAGTACTTAATTCCGACTGGTCAATCACATAATCACATGCATTTTTTGGTTTATACACAATGACCGCTAAACTGCATAACTGATCATTGTTCCAGGACAGTTTCCTGCATAGCTGTGTAATGTGTGTCATCTGTCAGGCATTATGGCAAAATAAAACCCTTGAAGGTTATACAAGGCCACTTTGCTTTATTTTGTGGCCCTCAATATCCCTTACTTAGTCTAGACGTAGCTTATAAGATAGTCAGTTGTTAATTTGCTCAACTTAGCAACTGCAATTTTACACAAACAAACTCACCAGACTGTATTTGCAATGTGATTGACAGGCAACTGTACTCTCTCCCAGGTTCTAAGCCACTGCCGCCACGTAATGTGAAGCTAACCTCGGTGGATAAAGGGTTAAAGGTCACATGGGACCCACCCAGTGAGCTGGACGGACGGCCTGTTGACAGCTACAGCATCGGCTACGGGAAGTCCATGAAGTCACTGCGTTTCGTCACTGTCGACAAAGACAGACGGTCAGAGTTACTAGAGGACGTAGGTAAGAGTGTAAATCATTCATTTTTCAAATGAAAAAGCTAGAGACTCACATTGAGCAGTATGTCAGGCTCTCATATGCATGTTGTGTTGTTTTAGAGCCTGGAGTCCTGCATTTTCTCAAGATGAGTGCAGAGAATAAGGATGGGATGAGTAAACCTGTCTACAGGGCAGAGACTCCAGGAGGTGTGTGCTTGCCTGTGTGTGTAGATAGAGACCTGCATGTTTCTCTATGACCCTCTCTGTTGTACACTGCTGCATGAATATATAAAGTACAGTATGCACACAAACACGCATGCTTTTAAACACACATGCATGCTTTTAAACTCATCATTTACACACTCTTATGTTGTTCCAAACCTGTATGCATTTCTTTGATTTTGCAGAACACAAGGAAAATGTCTGTTTTTTGTCTAAATAATGAAAGTCAATGAGGTCCAGAGTTGTTTGGACCTCGTTCTTCTTGTTTTCTCCTGAGGTCATACAGGTTTGGAACGACATGATGTCATATGATGTCACATGATACACACAGTGGGCTCTAAAAAGGGTGCAATGAGTAAGGTACATATTATCTGAAGTGTAAATGTTAGTACCTAAATGGTACACATTTGTACCTTTTAAAAAATACTGCTCCAGTGACAGCTTCTATACCTTTTTGTACATGGATGTCATTATATGTCTAAATATACACTTTTATTAGCCTCATTAATTTCTCATTAAAGTCTCGTTAGACTCTAACACACATTATTACGTAGTTTTTACAAGGCAAGTATTTATAACTTTAATGCCCTGTATGCTTTTCGTTCATTTTACAATATTAAGCCAGACTGGATGGCTAACACACACTCATGTGTAGACTGCAGGGTGTACGGATATATGGTCGTTTCTGTTTTTCAAATAACTGGCATCTGTTAACACTGAAATCCCCTAAGATAGAGAGCATTTATGTGGCCGGTACTTGTTTTTGTATCCAACCCAGAGCTTGAGTCTAGAGCCTTAAGCCTTGTGTTGTGGTAGCCAGTCACTCGTCCAACGCACGCCACATAAATTTTTTCACATAAAGTGTTTTTTGCAGTACGTCCACGTCCTTCTCCAACAAACAAGATCTGGGCATACTGCTTCACGTCCCACAGCACTTATCCCAAAACATCTGTCATAATAGAAAAGCACATTAATAATCCTGCAAACAGATCATAAATGTTCTTGGCTGAAGATGATTTTTAGCAGTAGTAAACATATCTGGTGTTACAGCTCCTTGTTTTAAGGATAGCTGGTTATTTGATTGCATTATGTTTTTTTTTTTTTTTACACATTTATGTGTAATATAACTCAGTTTTTGTTGAGTAATTCAGTCATAAAACCGTCTATAAAAAAGCAGTTGCTGTAAAAAGTTGATAAGGTCACATGTTTTACTTCATCATGCACAGATTAGAATTTTTATTACAAGGCTATACATTTTCATCAAGATAAATTAAAAACAAAATACTAAAAACGAAAATCAAACACTACAAGTGAATTTAGATATAACATTATATTAAACAGCATGATTCAGATTTTCTGAAAATAATGTTTTAAAAGGTGTTTTTAAAAGATTATTGTAAAGACAAAAATCTGTTATCGTACCACTATACTGTGCGTTCTTATGTGTAACCACATTGCTATTTTTTCCTGCAGGAGGAGAGTGGGTGAAACTTGATGGATTTGCTGTCGAGCCTTTCAACAAGTCGTCTCCAGGTAGGCCCGATACTTTCCCAGCCTCTGATTGATGCACAACAATTTTATGATAAGTATTGCCAAGCAGGTTCAAGATAAACATAAAACAGTTATGAGAAAAAAGTTAAGAGAACACAATTTTATGTCAAATCCAGCCTTCTTGGAATGCAAGTTCCTCTTCAAACTATTCAGATTCTTAAAAAATATAGTTGTTTCTGTACATTAATGGCAAAGGACAGATTTTAGACATGCAGGCTTATGGAAAACATCTACGTTGTTACTCCCTTGAGTAGGTTTAAAGTTTGGATGCCAGAGACCTCTGATACCCCAAGTTCCTGGAAAGACAGTGGCAGTTTGTCAGCTATGAATTTGTTAAATCAAAGCTTTTATTTCTCTTCTTTATGAATCCACTGAGCCCACTTGAAGCCAAACCCGGTACATGCGAGCCCTCCGAAGAGAAGAAGGAATCCCAAATTTAAACCAAATGAGTGTTTTAGTTTTGTACAACCTCAAGAGTAAAAGAAATGAAAACCCATAAAATGGAGAATCCCACAGACTGAATTACATGTGATCAATGGCCCAGTATACACTGCAAAGAAAATGATTTTCTGATTACTGAAGTGTTTTACACAAATATACTGTTTCAGTTTCAAAATTTCATGTTAAATTCAATGTGTTACTTGGCATTTCCTTGTAATTATTTGTGAAATGTACTAGCCTACATCATTTGCACCTCTGACATGCACTACCAGATTTTTTATGTTTTTAAAGAAGTCTCTTCTGCTCACCAAGCCTGCATTTATTTGTTCCAAAATACAGCAAAAGCAGTAATATTGTGAAATATTTTTACTATTTAAAATAACTGCTTTTTATTTGAATATATTTTAAAATGTAATTTATTCCTGTGATCAAAGCAGCATTTTCAGCACCATTACTCCAGTCTTCAGTGTCACATGATCTTTCAGAAATAATTCTAATATGCTGATTTGCTGTTCAAGAAACATTTATTATTATTATTTAAAACCCATTTGTTTCAGGATTCTTTGATGAATAGAAAGTCAGCAGTTATTTGAAATAAAAAGCTTACATTATATACTATAGAGCTCAGAGTTTTCTTTATTAAGATTTCTGTTTCAGATAAATAATTTTCTTCTGAAATTTCTATTCATCAAAGAAACCTAAAAAAAGCTGTTTTCAACATAAAAATAATAATAAATGTTTTTTGAGCAGAAAATCAGAATATTAGAATGCTTTCTAAAGGATCATGCGACTGGAGTAATGCTAAAATTCAGCTTACATTTAAATTACGTTTACAATATATTCAAATAGAAAACAGTTATTTTAAATAGTAAAAATATTTCAAAATTTGACTGTTTTTGCTGTACTCTGGATCAACTAAATGCAGGCTTGGTGAGCAGAAGAGTTTTCTTTAAAAAACATTAAAAATATTCCTGTTCAAAAACTTTTGACTGGTAGTGGTAGACATAGATTTTGTTGCAATCCTAGAATAGACAATACTGCTGAATGTTTAGTTAGGTTAAAATTATTTGGACACAGAAATACTGATTGTGGTCACTTCCGTAACATCTCCAGAAATGGCATTTCATTATTAATTTATTCCCTTGGTTTTCCCATAATGTTATCCAGTCTATGTTTGTTCTTTGCTATTGCTATTGTCATAATGTTACCATAGCATCGCTCTAATTTTTCTCTGGCTTTGCCGTTGTATTAACAAAAGACATATGCTTTATGTCATTTTGTATTTTTAACCATGATGTGGCAAGAATGTGGCAGGAAAAGCTCAATTTTGTTTCACAGCCACCACTGTTGTGGTATCATCTCTTTTGTCATCACTTTGGCAGTGGAAATCAGTGGAACTAACCTTTAAAAGCAGGCTCACATGTAGCCCAGCTGAGTCCACACATGGACATGGTAACTCTGGGATGGTCCCTGCAACCTGGAACTTGTTATCCCATCCAAAACCTCCCAGAGAGAGAGAATTCATGGCGATAATTCACACAATCAGTGAACAAATCAGACCTGAGGGGTGGGAAAAGAGAACGATGTGGCATCATGGATCCAATACATGAACTTGGAAGATTGACACTGTAAAAACAATCAAAAAAGGGAAAGAGTTAGAGACGGGTGAGCTACTACGTTTCACCCCTGTTTCAAGGCCAGTGATATGTGAGCCTGCCTCAGCTGTGTTGGCTGGACTCTCTGAATGGGAAGTGGGAATAAGTGTCTGTTTGTGTGTACAAAGGAAAAGGAGTTGCTGTTACTATCATTTCCATTCATTTTAAGACCTGACATTTCTTATTAACTTAAGTGTTAATAATTCTGGTAGAGCTTAAGTATTAAGTAAGTAATGCCAGAGCAATCTTAAGACAGTCTTTAAGCGTGCACGCAAGACATGCATTTAGCCAAAACCCTCACAAAAAGGCTGAGCTATAAAGGATATGAAGCGCTTTATACGAAGCTATAAAGGATTGACTCATTTCTCTTCCTTCCTCCTTTTCTCGTTTTTATTTTCATTCATCAGTCCTCAAAATGACCTGACATTAGAGATGGGTGCTTTCGAAACACTGTTTCATGTTTTGAAACATTTATTTTAACTAGTTTGGGTCAGTTTCATAATGTAGGTTCAATTTTAATTAATTTGATTTTAATACATGTATAGTAAAAAAGAGGAAATACTTAATTGCTTCTCACTGGCATAAAGCTTGCCAAGCCTTGCCTAATAAAACATAAAATGCATTAATTAAAGAACAAAGAATTTAATGGTATTTAATTATTTGTAGATTACATTTAGTAGACTTTCATTATAACATTTGCCACTGGTTTGTAAAAATAGTCATTATACACATTTGAGCTAAGTTTTTGGTGCATTTACACTGTTTTGATCAGTAGGTGCTGTCAGCCTGTGGTGTTTGTAGTGCTTTGAAACAAAGAATCATCCCAGCAGGCACCAGACGTCAATATAACGTCAGGTTGACATTGACCCCCAACCTTGGACAGACGTTGCATCTTGGTTGAAAATGAAAACCGGGCTGATGTCTGTATTTGACATCAACTTGACGTTGGATTTTGGTTACACAACCTAAAAACAACAAAATATCAACATCAGCTGACATCGGTATTGGACATCAAATTAGTGTTGACATTAGACGTTGAATTGACACTGAATTTTGGTCACCCAACGTTGCAACCAAAATGTAACTAAATATTAATGTTTTATGACACTGTGTGCCTGCTGAGATTTTGTGAAGTAATTGGTTCGATTGATTCAGAGTTTTGAAAAGTTTTACTAGTACAAAAACTATATTAAATCTAGGGTAGACAGTTTCTGCGCTACTAATGTCACCTAGTTGAACTACAAAAATAAAGCATGTTTTCAAGCAATCTTTGCAAATGCCCATTTTCATGCGTCACACCTTCCAAACAAACAAACAAAAACATCACATCACAGTTTGGTCAGTTACCTGGATGCACATCCATATTGGAGATACTCAGACGTAAACAATAGCATGTATTGCATGGTTAATATACTACTGAATACGTTGTTCTGCTAACTTATGCTGTCTAAACCATGGAAACAAACATGTGGAAGCTGCTGAATCATATAGAGGAGGACGTAGTAAGCAGGAAAGGGCACAATATTATGAAAAACTAAAGTTAATAGGTGGTGATATGTATGAGCAGTATTAATTAAGATATTAGCCTAATATTTCACCTACCTGACCTGAAATGATAAGAACAAACATGAATGTTGTCAAGATTCTTGCCCTGGAAATCCCGGTTCAGTTTGGCCAACCACAAAAGCCTTTTGTTCCTCAGACAGTTTTTTGCACTCTTGTCCTTGACTTGTTATAACTTTTGGCAGTTTATAGTACTCCAAAATTTTTTCCCGGTCCGACTGATTAGTACAGCCCAAAACATGACCTAATTGACCATTTTCAGCAGCAGTAATCAGCAAAATATGGAAGTTTTGTTCAGTTCAATGGCATTGTTTACATTCAGTGCCACCAATATGGGCAATGCTGTATAAAAAGAAAACAATACAAAATACACAGATCAGTATGAGAGCAAATTTAATATAAAGAAACATGACAGATTACATATTAACATAACAGCATATATAAATCAGTGTTTTTTTATCTGTTATCTTGTTTCTAGGTTGACTGTTGTTTACTTAGCTTCTTAGCAGACGCTTGGAGCTGGATAATAAAATTATCTAAAGTATTTAATGACTATTTATTTATTTAATTTCGTAACTAGTTGTGTAATAAGCAGGACAATGGTGATTTTACTGCAAAATTTGGTGCGTACTCTTCATACCGTTAAACGTATTTCCATGCAAGAAGCGCTTGCCAACAAAAAATAAACTGCAAAAGAGGGTTTTCACCACGCGTCAGTCGGCCATATTGGCAGCAAAGCTCATAAACAATAACACTGAACCGAACAGTTCTTACAAATTTAGCTTATTATTGCTGATGAAAATGGTCAGTTATGGTCACGTTTTGAGTGGTTGGACCGGGAAAAACATTTGGAATACTATAGACTGCCAAAAGTTATAACAAATTAAGGAGAAGAGTGAAAAACTATCCGAGGAACAAAAGGCATTTGCGTGGCCAAACTGAAGCAGGATTTCCAGCGCAAGAGTTTTGACAACATTCGTGTTTGTTCTTATCATTTCCAGTCAGGTGGTTAAAATTATAGGCTAATATCTTAATTAATACTGCTCGTATATATCTTTACTATTAACTTTTGTTTGTCAAAATATCGTGACCTTTCCTGCTCACTAAGCCCTTCTCTATATGATTTATCAGCTTCCACACATTTTTTCGTGGTTTAGATAGCATAAATTAGCAAAATACGTATTCAGTAGTGCATTAACCATGCAATGCTTTTTGTTTACATCCAAGTATCGCCAATATAGCCGCGCATCCGGTTAACTGACCAAACCGTTACATAAGCGCTCAAACCCTCCATTAATTCTTAACCAGTCGTCCGTTGCGCTAACCTGTTTTATCATATATAGCTGAGAAATGTAATTGATACTTACCTTAATTTTACCTGGTTTTCTACTGAGACAGTTTCAATGCCACACTGGTCGAACCGTCAACCTTTAAATTGCACACAGATTCTAATGAGGAAGTGTGACTACAACCGATCATCTGAGAATGATTAAAGGAGCGAAAAAAGACAGACGAATGGAGAAAGAGAGGGACTGTTTTTCATTATCCTCTCAGGGATATACGGCTCACAAGAGGGAGAGACAGAGAGATGCGCGTGAAGCAGTGTGTTGAAAGAGAGGAGGAAGGCTGTCTGACTGTCTCATTCGCCTGCCAAGTCCTGTCAGATGGGGGATTACAGTAAAGCAATAAGAGAAAGGAAGTGAGAGTGCACATGACTGTAAACTGTGTGGCCTTGTAAGTGTACTCACTTTAGCAAGTCTGTGTGTCTTTGTTATCTGCCAGTGTTTTTGTTTTATAAGAAATTGCAAACATGAGTCATCCTCTGTGAAGTATAATAGGATTTAAAAGTACCAGACCCCTTGCGAAAACACTTCGTTATTCTTTTTTTTTTATTTAACACAACTTTTTTGCTTTACAAAATATGTGTGCTTCGGCATAAGCAAGGAAATCTGACTCTTTTTAATAAATGTTTTAACACTGTCAGTGTCAAATTTGTGAACTTCTTCATATTACAGCAGTACATTTATTACATGTTTCAAAATCCTAAAGCTATATTTCCATGTTTAAATTAGATTCTGAATCCCAAGTTTTCAGTTTGGAGTCCACTATGTTTGAAAATTTGTATCTTGCAACTGAGGACAGATCTCTTTTTAAAGCACAAATATTGGTCCAAAATGCTGTGCAGCATAAAACTGTAATAATAACAGAATCTCCATGATTATTAAACTTCAACGCAAACATTATTTGCTCTGTTTCTCTTTCATTAGGCAGGATGGTGTCTATAACTTCATCACAGATTAGCCCACGGCCCCCAACTCAGAGATCGGCACTAGGACAGCAAAGGGCCCCTCAGTCATCCTCAGGACCAGAACCCCCACATCAAGTAGGACGGCTCCCTCTTCGACCCCAAAACAAACACAGAGTGGACCTCAGCCAACACCAAGCAGACCAGCGCAATGCTAACAAGCAAAAATTGGGTAAGCATAAAAGTCCAGATGTTTGAAGTTGGCTAATACGAGTAGTATTTGAGATATACTGTATTTTTGTAAATACAGCTCAGATTGCATGTCTTCAGTATGTCCCATAGCAGGTAATGTGTAATGATACGTGGCCGTATCTGGTATCCCCCCTCTGTTCGTAGCGTCTGAGTCCGTCTATGTGGTATCACTGCAGGCACCCAGAGCCCAGGGGAGGAGTGCACCCATCACCACGGCCACCTTGAATAAAAAAGTAACAGCAGGTATATCAGAGATCACACTCCTTATTCAGTATTTTAACTCACTCAAATCTAATATTCATTCTTTGTCATCCTCTTTTTTTATACCTTTATGGCAGAGCCAGAGGTTGTGGATGAAGTAGAGGACATCACAGTTAGGGTATTGTCTCCTCAGTCTGTCCTTATCACATGGGTTGATCCACTAATTGAAAAGAAGAAGGAAATACCAGGGGGATCCAGGTAAAAATGAATTATATCATTTTTAAAATGGTAAAAGTTCATCCTTTCTAAATAGTGACTCAGACTTTTGAACGATCGTATATATTTGCAGGTTTTACACGGTGAAATACAGAGAAAAAGGAGAATCTGCTCGATGGGAATATAAGGACACCACTCAGAGACGTCTTATAATTGAAACGCTCTCTGCGGACAGCATGTACGAGTTCTCTATTTGTATCTCGCAAGGAGATCAGAAGGGAAAATGGAGCGCATCTGTGTTCCAGAGAACCCCTGAATCTGGTTTGTTTACACTCCCTGATCCTTAACCCAGATGTTTTGCTAAGTTTGGATTGCTAAGCAGATAAATCCAGATAGTATTTATTATTATAGACATAATTATCTGCAAACTAAAAAGGTCAATGTCAGGTTGAAAAAAATGTAAATAGTATTAAAACAGAACAGTGTTCAACATACAGAATTACGATTATGATGAAAAATTGCTAGAAGTGTTTTTTTTCTTTAATGTGATTTTAAAAGCTGGTTACTTAGACTAAAGTGAATTTAATTACAATCTGCGCTTTTATTGCATGCCTGAAAATACACTAGCTAATGAAGCAAAGCATAAACAAAAGGGTGTCTGTATTGTATTGTACACCCATACAAATGCACACACACTCAAAACATTCTTGCCTTAGTTTTTGAAACCATGTAACCATGTTCTAACTGCCTATTTCAGTGTAGTATCACTGTTTACTGCCTGTTTGGAACTTTTGTTTGGACTGATCAGAATGACCTCATTCCCATGGAGAACATAAAATGTTTTTTGTTTCCTGAAAAATCTCCAGGCAGAAAAAAATAATTAAAGTTCAAGAGAATAAAAAGCGCTCCATGTTATTTGTATAACAATTTGTTTTGTCAGACCTAGATTTACTTTCTCCCACTTTTGTCTATGCAGCTCCTTCTGGCCCTCCAGAAAATTTTCAAGTAAAACCGCTTAGAGGAAAAGGTACTGCTGTCACAGCAACATGGGATCCGCCTGAGCAAACAAATGGGCGAATAAGAGGTAAGACCACAGGGTAGGTAGGAGGGCTGGGCAAAAAATATACATTTCTCGATTTAATCAATGCTGATTTTTATGAAAAGATATTGATTCTTAAATCCCAAGAATTGATGAGTCTAACATGTTTTCAGTTAATGAACAGAACATTGCAGTGCAACTCCCATCCAATAAATCATAATAAGCTTTGTGCATTGTTTCTTTTGAAATGAGATTTCAAATAGTCCATTTTAGTACAGTATTCAAACAATAAATGCCATTTTGTTGCTTTTTAACGTGGAGTAACAGATCACTGTAGCACCTGTAGTTTAAAAAAGTGGCAGCGCAAAGTGCATGAGCTGCTGATCTCCTCGCTTTAATACCAGTTCCAGCACTAAATAAACACGAATAAGCATCTGAAGGTTGTTAAAAGAAAGAGTACAACGAATATGAATATCCTGAATATCCTGTCTCATGCAGTCGCTAAAATCAAATAGAGTTCATCAAAGTTGTCCTAAGACAAGAACGGGTATTGTTTTGGTTTTAGGACAACTTTGATGAAAGGTTTTGATCCACTTCAAATGTTGACTGTATACGTTAATATTACAACTAAACCTTACATTCATTTGGAAAAGGTTAAATATATGATTCGAGGTTCAAAACGTAAGTTCCAAGTCAAATGGTCCCCCTTTATTAAATACTTTGAAGAACTTCCTGGCCTTTAAGATGCAGTAGTCGACTTCAACCTCCCTTTCTTTTCTTATCTTTTTTTTCCATATTTTGTTTTATTAGATATTTCCTTTTTCCTAAAGGTTGTTATTTATTTAAAGAGTGGTATTCTGAAAGTGTGGACTGAAAGTGTTTTTTTTTATATATATATATATATATATATATATGTATGTTATTTTATTGTATTTTACTTTATTTGTTTGTTGTACCTCTTCTGCAACCTTTTCCCTGGACCTAAGTCCTGGACAAACATGGGACTCTATATTCCTTCACTGTCAATTCTGAGAATTCTGGAAGGTTTTTTTTTTTGACTCAAGATTATATGGCCGTTGTTTTTTTTTTTTTTTTTTTTTTTTATGCCGTGTTCTTGGGGGTGGGGGGTGGTATTGATTCTAATTGTAAATGTGTAATGTAAAACTCAATAAAGAAAATATATTAAAAAAATAATAATAATAAAAAAATATTACAACTAAACAATGTCACGTAATGTCACATTTACCTCAAAAAAAAAAAAAAAAAAAACATATTTGGTGAATAAAAAAACTCTTTAATCAGCTAGAAAAATAAACTGTAGAGTGCTAAATATATGCACCATATAACATTCATTATAATTTTTACTGTTCTTCAGTGTTTAATTTATGTTTGAATAAATCCATCAAGTTTTTATGACAGCCACCATTTAAATGTTTACATTTTAAAAAAACTAATTCGAGTAGAAATACAATTCGGTAATTGTAACTTTATTATTATAAAAACTTAATTTAGTCTAATTTAAGCATTTGTATACAAATCAGCTCATTTTAACCTTCAATATTATAATGTGGTACCAAATAACTCTCATGCATATTTTACAGCATTATTTGGCAAAATTTGGCATGTACTATACCTGATATATATCCAAAATAATCTATAACAAATCAAATTGCAAGCTTGTGAATCCTAAAATTTGTGTCAAAACCCAACCCTAGTAGGTAGGCTACCAATTTAGTCCATACAGACCACAAAAATAATATATTTGTATTTTTTATTATGTAGTGCACCCAACATTACTCGTGTCTTACTTATAGTAAGTATAGTGTTTAGCTGGGATACGAGAAAGTATTTTAAAGGAGAACTCCACCCCCTTGTCATCCACGATGTTCATGTCTTTCTTTCTTCAGTCGTGAAGAAATTATGTTTTTTGAGGGAAACATTTCAGCAATTTTCCCCATATAATAGACTGCTGTGGTGCCCCGAGTTTGAACTTCCAAAATGCAGTTTAAATTCGGCTTCAAACGATCCCAAATGCGGTTGTAAATGATCCCAGCCGAGAAAGAAGGGTCTTATCTAGCGAAACGATCGGTTATTTTCAGAAAAATAACACAATTTATATACTTTTTAAAGCCAAATGCTCGTTTTGTCTTACTCTGCCTGGACTGTTTTTTTTCTGGTTCATGACAGTTAGGGTATGTTGAAAAACACCCATCTCATGTTCTCCCTCAACTTCAAAATCACTGTTTTACCTTTTTTGTTAAGGGTGTTTAATCTTCTTTGCATGTTCACTTTGCAAAGACTGGGTTGGAACTTCTGCAAAGATGTAGGATGATTTTGAAATTATTTTTGAAATTGAGGGAGAAAATACGGTCAGAATTTTCAACATACCCTAACTGTCTTGTGCCAGAATACACAGAGTTCAGGGACTGCAAGGCAAGACGAGCATTTGAGAATAAAAAGTATTTAAATCATATTTTTTTTTTTATGTAAATAACCGATCGTTTCGCTAGATAAGATCCTTCTTCCTAGGCTAGGATTGTTTACAACCGCATTTGGGATCGTTCAAAGCCGCATTTAAACTGCCTTTTGGAAGTTCAAAATCGGGGCACCATATCAGTCCATTATATGGGGAAAAATGCTGAAATCTTTTCCTCAAAAAACATAAATTTCTTTACGACTGAAGAAAGAAAGACATGAACATCGTGGATGACAAGGGGGTGAATAAATTATTTGTAAATTGTTGTTCTGGAAGTGGAGTTCTCCTTTAACACTGATAATATTTTCTACAGATATCTGTCAGCTCTTTCTACGACTTTTGGAATATGCCCTACATAAAGAACAGAAAACGACTTTGGCATTTTGAGAGTAAAACATTACTAATAGTTGACCATATTTCTTCCCTGAAACCACTTGTCTGTGTGCAGTGCCAAAATATATGATAAGCGTTTAGCATGACAATTTCTCCAGCAGGCATGCAGAGCACCAGTCTGTAATGCTAAACCAGCACAAATGTACATGTGGAAAACACAAACCATTGCTTGTTCATGCAGAAGGAACTTTCCTTTTTAGTGTGTTATCCTTGGCCTAGATTTATTGGTTCAATCTTGGTTATTCCCAGTGTTCACTGGAAAATATTCAGCTATGGTATCCAAATGCAATTGACCGTACTGATTGATTTGACATCTACTTCCAGAATACATCCTTTCCTATGCTCCTGCTATGAAACCGTTTGGCGCAAAGTCAGTTACATACCGTGGCACCACCACCTCTGCTACCATCGATGGACTTACGCCAGGTGACCGCTATATCTTCAAAATCCGTGGAGTCAATAGGAAGGGCCAAGGACCACAGACTAAAGCCATTATTGTTGCAATGCCTGGATGTAAGTATTCCCAACAGATGTTTTCCCCAATAAGCTGTAGCTGCTTTACAGATACTTGGTTAAGACTGGTATCTTAATTTTGTCTCCAGCCAGCACTACTCACTTAAGGAACACAGACAGCCACAAGACAAGTCAAAGTGCCTCCAAGACATCATCAAACAATGAATCAGACAATCAGGAGCCAGATGAGATGGAAGAGTCCGACATTCAGACCACAACTCAAGCACCACCCACCAATAGACGAGGACGCCCTCTTTCTCAAACAAGGTCTTATCACAGCATCTTCTCTTCTGTGAGGGGTGCTGTCAGGAATGGAGGTTCTAGCTCAAGGTCAAACTCACAATCATCCTCCAAAGATAGAGAAGGAAATACAAATGAGGAAGAGAAGCCAACAGACAGTCCAGCAGAAGAGGAAATCAGAGCAAATGAGGCTACTGAGGACACAAAACCAGAGAGCAGTAATAATGCATCACCACAAACAGAGGAAGATTCAAAACACTCGCCTGACACTACAGAATCAAAACCCAATCAGTCTGAATCTGTCCATAAAACAACTGAGGACAAACGTCCTCCGTGGACACCTCGTACATCCTCAATTGTTGATATTAGCAGATTAAGAAGGCCTAATTCTCGATCAAGAACGCGGAGTGAAGATTCTTCAAGTTCATCGCAAAACCAAGAGTCTGCAGCTACAAGAAAGGACTTAACAGCGGTCTCCTATACTGAGGGAAAGAACACGTACAACCAGATAAGTGTCACTGACAAGACGCCTACAGTGGTCTCACCTCAGGAAACCAGGCCTGAACCAGTGAAAGAGTCAGAATCATCTTCATCCATCTCTTCTTCTCCAACTTCCTCTTCCTCAGCATCTTCATCATCTTCTTCTTCTTCCACCTCATCTTCTTCAGTATCTTCTCCTTCATCATCCTTACCATCATCAGGTACAAGAAGAATTTCCTCCACGTCAGGTCGAGTCACAAGTACGGGATCTGGTGCCATGTACCCTAATGGAAGAAGAGTTGGAATTTCAACTAGAGCTCAGAGACTTCAAACAGGAAAGCACAAACCTGATTCTTCATCATCATCATCTGCTTCTTCACAATCCACACTGCCAACAGGAACCAGGACAAACAGTCAGGATACAACAGAGGAGCATGATACCAACCACAAGAACACAAAGGTAGACGACACAAAGGCTGAACAACCAACTGAAGAAACCAAAAAAACCCTTTCTGATACAACTAAAGAGGAAAATTATAATAACAAAGAAGAGAAAAGTAATAGTTATGGTTCCACTTCCCATTCTTCTTCACGGACTAACTCTTCTACAACGGGAAGAAGTTCACCCCTTTTATTACCAAACCGAAATTCTAGGATAGTTACTGGGAGTCGAAGACAAGACGGGAGGATACCGTGGAGTAGGACTGCCTCATCTGTAGGTGCAGGAAGGCCTGTTATTAGGGGATTTCCTTCTCGTTCTACTGGTGTGAGCTCTCAAGACACTAGTGATAAAACCAAAATTTTACCTACGACATACCCTTCAAAGCATGAGGTTAATCCTGTCTCAAATAAACCTAATGTGCTAAATAAAAAAACAAATGTTTCAAATAATCCCAGTAATAATGAAGATGTAAAAATTAGCAATGATCATGAAGATGACTATCTTTATGAGGGAAGCAAAGAGACCTTGGAGAGGCGAAGCAAAGACGCCACCTCAACTGCAGCACCTAAAACCACAACAACAACAACAGCAACAACAACAACAACAGCAACAACAACTACTACTACTACTACTACAAGAGAACCACACAGACCTGTACCAAACCTTGAGAATGAAAGCGTAGAAAGAGAACAAAGTAGTACCAGTAGCAGTTCAAAGTCACTTCCCTCAGTTGCCCAAAGAGTCCCTATTTTGTCTTCTACTGGTCGGGTACGCTCACCTGTGGTAGCAAGCCGTCTGAAAGGTTCGCGGTTTCCTAGTAGGGTGTACCCAGTACAACACAGAAGAATGGGCACATCATCTTCATCACAGTCCTCTTCAGCATCATCATCTGCCTCCTCTCAAGTCAGTCCAGTAGAATCACCACTTGTCTCAGAACGAGACACAGCTGACAGGAGTAATACTAATGTTAGGCTCACCCCAAGTTCAGTTTCTCGCTCTTCCCATGGGTTGTCTGCCGGTGAAAGCTCTAGTGGGAATACGTCTCCTGAGTCTCGGAATCCAGTGATGGGATCGAGGCTGCGATCAATTTCAAAGGAAAACACTCCAGTCAGTGGCTACAAACCTAGTTATGAAAAAGGTAAACATTATGTTGTCTCAAACGATGTGCATGCTGTACCTACAACAGTTTTAGTGTACGCACAAGTACACTTTTACTCATTTTGTCTAATTCCATGTTCAGGCAAAAATGGACGCCCGAATCTCACAGTTGCAAATGGCAAAGTATCTGCAACATCTGATGAAAATTCTAAACCGAACGGAGTCCGACATATCACAGGTCCTGATGGAACAAAATGGGTGTGTTTATTTGCAGTGATAATTAATGCTAAATTTGGCAGTCCTAAATGTCCCTAAATCCATTAGGATGTTTTATAAATGATATTAATGTCAAGTTCTGTTATGAAACTCTAGATGGTGCAGGATGATGGGTCATTAACGCAAACTGATGATATTCACAGCATTAAACTACATGGCACAAGCTGATTGGTTCATATTGCATACACAGCCAGTAAGCTTGATGCTTTACATTTTAATATTTGGTTAGCATTTACTAGAGCAGTTCGCAATACTGAAACCCTCCACCTCCCCAGCTTCACCTGTATAGATCTGCTATGGGTTATTATATATGCAGCAGCAGTATGTCTTAAATACTCAAAGCACCGTATCTGCATATATATTGGCAGCAGCAAGTTCTTGCATTTTCTTTGCAGCAGCGTCAGTAATAACCAACAGCAGCAGCAATTCAGCAACGTAGCAGATCTATTCTGCTAAGACCAAATACATTAACATTGTCATATCTATTACCATGGTAACATCTTCTGAAAGTTGTCATGATACACGTTTAGTTACTGCTGGCAAATTTATTGGATCCACTTTGTTTCTTGTTCTATTTTTTAAACTACTAAAGATGTAGCACAAAGTTAACTTTTATACCCATAGCAGGTTTGTAGATCTGAAGTGACCCTCTGGTTTCATCAATGGCTTTTATTTTGTTTAACTAGAACTATTATGTACAAAATACTGTAATCATAATGACCATATCCATGGCTTCATTTACATCTGTTGTCTGTTTGCATTAATAAACCAGACAGCACTGCAGTTCAAACAAAATGATCTTTAAAGTAAGCAAAGACAGTCATGTGAATAGTTTTCTCTCTCTAGGCATGGAAACTCCACGAGAAGGGACCTTAGGGACACTTACTCAAGCAAGACTGTTTGACTGTTGTCTCACTTTGTTTTGATAGAAAGATGCTTCTTCTTTACAAAGTTTCATTCACTCTTCTAGATAGTAGATCTGGATAAGGGTGTCCTAATGAATGAAAACGGAAGAGTCCTTCAGGATTCAAGGGGAAGACCCAGAAAAGTTGTCATTGGAGAGGATGGCAAGACTATTTTTGGTGAGTGGTTTACAATAGAAATATAGAAAGAAAAAGCCTGTTTTAAACTTGTTTTTTATCCATGTTTGCTATATTAGATGACCAGGGCAGCCCATTGGTAAACCAGGAAGGATTAGCATTATTTGGTCACGGAAGAGACAGTCGGCCTGTGATTAATCCGAGTGACAAGTACCTTACTGTGGGAGGAAAACCAATCGTGGGCTTGGACCGCCCTAAACCAAGGACTACAACCACTACAACTACTACAACCACAACTACAACAACCACTGCAACCACAACTACAATACCACCAGAACCTACAACAACAGAAATGGTTACAGAAACACTGGAGATGTCAACATTAGCTGCTGAGCCCACATGTCCACCTGGACTTTATTCTCGACTGGACAAGAATGGTTTCTCAATATTGGATGCTGATGGAATACTTAACTGCTACTCTGTAGGTGAGATGAATTATTTGCAGCCATGCTTACCTCAATGTGTTTCATAATAGAGAATTAAGTAATATGATGTGGATTTGCTAATGTGCGTCAGAGCAAAAATTACGGAAAAGATACTTTCAGGATGAGACAAAAAAAGTGTTTGGCCTAGTTTGTGACTGTAGTTGGCTCTTGTATAATGAGTCTTGTCACAGGCATGTAGTTAGTACCCACAAGACCTTGATCCTCTGTAATTTAGAATCAGTATTCCAAGGATAATGTTAGGTAGGATGTGCACAGTAAACCTCAAAGGATATCCCCCTGTCATGTCTGAATAACCTCTGCTACACTTTGAATCTGTCTGTGAGCACCATGCTTTTTTGGAGAAACAGTCTTTTCCTCCACTTCCTCCACTTTTTTCCTCTTACTGCTGCCCACTCTTAAATAAACCAATAACTGCCAGGTCCATGATTTTATAGGCCAGGGGTCAGCAACCTATGGCACGCAGATGGATAATCACTGGCACGCAAGCAATAGAGAAAACTGCATACTGACGTACATTTTGAGGTAATCATTCCTCATAGTCACACAACCTGTTAGGAGCTATAAATGCTATCAAAGTATGAGAATTAACCTGTGCTTGTTTACGGATGCACATGGCCCCGCCAAACCATTAGGGCGACCGCTGCGCATAAGAGGCGCTTTGATCAATGCTGCGGCTTGTTAGCTTCGATCACCCTATGCGACTGAGTGCATGACAGCTTACAGTTCACATTTATTGCTCTTGGGATTAGGATTTTGAAAAGTTTAAAAATACATTTCTACATCAGAACGCTGTAGCTTGTTTTTAAGCAGAGGAAATCACACTAGGGCTGCCCTCGACTTAAGATTTTTCTGGTTGACTAGTAGTCATTCATTTTAAGAATTAGTCGACTATTAGTCACACGTTTATTAATAAACCATATAAATCATAATAACGAGCCTTTAATTGCCTACATAGCCTAATAAGCGCTCAAGCGCATGCAAAAAGCTTGCAACTGTGTACGGGCAGATATAATAATTATGAATGTGTCTGGGAAAAACAGCAAGGAGACTGCATTAACGTTTTAATAATTTATTGATAAACTAGTGCTTTCTTTGTTTTCGACTTAAGAGATGAAGTCGGCGACACTAACCCTTCGTCTCCGCAGTAGCGATGTGCCTGTGTGTACATTTTATACGGATAACATAATCGAAGAATATTTGTTTTCTATTTGAATTGGTTAATTTGAAAGTAGACATTTCACGCTCTATAGATATATTTTTCATGTTCATGCAAATATACAAGGAGTTTCAAAGTTTCGTGCTCAAGTTCACAGAGACCGAGAAGGCAGAAACCACATCCTGTTTGCTTTCATTACTTTACACAAGCGCAACGTTTTGTTGTTATTGTGAGTATGCACAAATAAACGAAAAGTCTTTACAGATTCGAAAGATGTATTACTTTTATCTGTATGACCAAAAATGACTCCATCTGTCATGCAGGAAGTGTGCTACTGTTCAGCTTTCAAACTCCGGACAGATACTTTAATAGCGCACATTTTTCTAGGTTAACATTAGATTGTACAGCTATGTAAAGTTGCTACTATATACATCTTTCAGATGAAAAGCCATATTTGAGGTTGATGAATGATAGGTGAGCGTTTGGATGTCGTGCCTGATGTACTTATTACCACATACAGCAGCCGTTAACGATCTGTCCGTCACAGACCGTGTGACTGTCGCCACTTCCTGTGCAATTTTTTTTCTCTGACCAAGTAACTAATAAAATTTTGGTTGACCAAGCCTCTTCTCAACGACTAACGGTTAGCTGAACATAAGGGGGCAGTGCTAACGCACACGCATGCGTCGTAATACTCTTGTAAAAGGGAGCGGAGAATGACAGAAGGGAAGAATTGTTGAATAAATTCGTTATTTTTGTTTTCTTTGCGCACAAAAAGTATTTTCGTACCTTCATAAAATTACGGTTGAACCACTGATGTCACATGGACTATTTTAATGATGTCCTTACTACCTTTCTGGCCCCTTGAACATGTCAGTTGCATTCCTGTCTACCTTAATTTGTGTCACGAAGAACAAATTCTCAAAATGTTCTGATGAACAAAGGTCTTGAGGGTGAGTAATTAATGACAGAATTTTCATTTTTGGGTGAACTTTAACAAAGTATTAAAAAAAATAGGGTTTTGGTTCTATCCATCAGTGGTTTGGATTTTGAGATGTGGGAATTGCACTCAAAAATGAATGTTGTGAGCTTTCTGTCAGTTGTGGAGGGACGCAGATATATAACACACATTTACAAAATAGACAGTGAATAGTGAATTTGCATTTCATGCTGACTTTAAATTTACACCATGTTGCATCCGAATTTTAAAAAGTGTATATATGTGAAATATAAATTCCTAAAGGTATGCTACATTTCTGTGTGAATATGACCTAAATATTAAGCTAATTGATTATGTAGATTTGTAAATTGAGTCCACTAGTTCAAATGAAATTGAGCCAAATGAGATTATTTATTTGTACCACTTGAGAACAGGATTCCTCTGGCTTCCAGCTTCCCCAAGAAAACAGTTCATAGATGAGTTATGCTTATGGTCAGCATGGCATCTGATGATGCTGTTATTAATGAAGATGGTCTTGGCTGATTGTTTTGTTTACTGGCTGCCAGGCTACGAGCAGCTTGTTTTTACTATCATTTTTGTATGGCCATTTGTACTCCATTTATCTATTAATCTAGTATAACTTTATAGATGCCATTTTTGTTTGCTGTTGTTTAAGGAGGTGCATTCCTGCTTTTTATTCTTAATTTTTCCATACTAAGTGTCTTTATAGATTGCAAAGTGAAGAGCTGTATGATTGAGTGTGCATGAACTTGGATGACCTTTCTGGAAGAACAACTAGACCTTGTTGTATAATCACTTGTTATGTAATTCTGCTGGTTTGTTGAACACACAGGACAGCTAATGTGGCCAAGCTGCTTTTAGGGACAAGCCTGTTTGCATACAATTTTAATACTTGCTTGGCTTGTCCCAGTAGTAATTTCCTTGTTGTGACTGGAATCCCTGGGCAAGAGTATATTAACCATAAAGAACAGTTTGGTCACATTCTCACTATTGTAGCAGAGCAATAGCACTGAATTTTAAAACAATGGTGAAGAAGTTGCATGTGCAATGGACCTAAACAATAACTTGGCAGGTTTGGACACTTAAATCCCACTTAATGGGCATTTCTTCAAAATAAATGCCACTTGGCTTCATATTTTGTTATATAATACAAAGGCGTTCATACATTTTTTAAACATGACTTCAAATGCCAAATCCAAACACTCTTTGGACCACTGCGAAGTGGGATACGGCATCCTGTGGACTATTATTCTTCCTGTTTTGATTACTACTCTATCTTACAGATGGGCTTTTTGAGGAGACCACAACCCCAGTCCCAGTTCCTACCACAACACTGGCTCCCACAACAGAGGCTCCTACAACACAGCCTCCTACAACACAGCCTCCAACTCCTGAGACACGGCCTTTTAACAACACCCCCTCCTCTGAGTTTGATGTGGCTGGAAAGAAACGGTTCACAGGTAATATGTTTGGTTACAACAGTTAGTACTCTGGTGCAAAATGCTAGATTCTCAGTTCTTATTGGTTCCAAACTCAGCAATACCATGCTGAGATTGAATCTCTCAGGAAACACAACTGGCCACTCACAGTTAATTTCTTTCCAATCACCTCAGCATTTCCTGTAGATGTGAGGCACTGGAGAGTTGAACGGTGAATGTGAACGAAATTTATCTGGCCTACTAGTGCAGATCATTCCCTTGGTGATGCTTGTAAGCAGCGAATAAAATAGTGCATACAGCTGACCTTAGCTAGGATTTATATGCAAATACTTCTTGTCCCTCGGTATCAGCTCAGTCGGAGTTTATCAACATTTTCAAAAAAGAGAGACAGCTCTTCTGCAAGAACTTAAATTCCTAATTCTTAACCAAAATGTTCACAAAGGCTTTAAAGTTTCTGGTTCCTTAAGCGTAATCAGTTGTGTTTATATCCCTTTTTACACCTGACCTTTACAAGCCTTTTCAGTCGGCTCACGTTTGGACTGCCAAATATAAATCCACCCAAAACACAGTTTTTCGGATTGCACTGAAACTACATGCAAACATGATTTCATTTTCTATACTTAGTTACGCAAGTAATAAATAAGATTATGCTGTAAATAAACATGTCACGCTGACAGACTGAGTCATTCAAGGTCTGTGTTACAAGTTCTTTAATTATGCTACTCTTGCAGCGTAAAAAAGACACCATCACTCTTGCGATTTTCTCACCTGATTTAAATTATTTTATTGTATTACACTTGGAATCTAATTTCTCGCCAAAGAAAGCACTTTACAACCTTTTCTCCCCATTTATTCACTTCTAGCCCTATTAACATTCTTTGCTTGGGCATTTGCAAAGACATTTTGAATGATCCAGTTTTGAAATGTTTAATCCAGTCACACTGAAAATGCATTGGAATGAAGGTGTTAAAATATCAAAAGATATGCTCAAATATCCAGATACTATCTGGATATGACACAAATGTTAATGTCAGGTGTAAAGCGGCCTATTTTTACACAGAATTTGACTTGGATGAAAGTGCCTGTTAATAAACAAACTTATATGCGATGTGACCTCCGGGATAGTTGGGAAAATGAAGCCATAACAATAAGTTACTAGTAAATATTATTCATGAGTTTGGGGTCTGTAAGATTTTTTTAATGGTTTTGAAAGAAATCTCTTACGCTCATCAGAGCTACATATATTTGATCAATAATACAGTAAAAACAGTAATATATAATGAAATATTATTAAAACTTCTAGTAACTGCATTCTATTTTTATATATTTTAAAATGTGATTTATTCTGCGGTGGTTTTCTGCAGCCATTACTTTAGTCTACAGTGTCACATGATTCTTAAGAAATCATTTTAATATGCTGATTTGGTGCTCATTTCTTTTTATCATCATTTTTGAAAACAGCTGCTTAATAGCTGCTTAATATTTTTTCAGGATTTTGATCAATAGAAAATCTAGAGAAATGCTAAGTTCTGTCATGAAACACTATATCGTTGCAGGCTGATTGGTCGTTAACGCAAACTGATGATATTCACAGCATTAACTACTTAGCACAAGCTGATTGGTTCATGTTGGATACGCAGCCAACGAGCTTGCTGGTTTACATTTAAATGGCTTGTTAACATTCACTAGAACCTTTCACAGCACGCTTTCAGAGTTCCTATAAAACCCTCCCCCTCCCCAGCTCCACCTGTATAGATCTGCTATGGGTTATTATATATGCTATTTGTGCAGAATAGTAAAAAGCAGTATTTCTTAAATACTCACAGCAGTGGATCAGTGTATGTATTGGCAGTAACAAGTTCCTATACTTATTTTGCAGCAATAATAATCTACAACAGAAAAAAACAACAGTAGAAGTGTAGCAGACATATTCCGTCAAGACCAAAGACACTAACATTGTCATATCCATTACTATGCTAAAGTCATGATAGAACAGCATTTATTTGAAATCTAAATATTTTGTAATATTAGAAAAGTCTTTAATGTCACATTTGATCAAATTAATGCATCCATGCTGAATAAAAGTATTAATTGCTTTCAAATAAATATCTTACTGACTCCCAACTTTTGAATAGTAGTATATTGTAAACTGAGAGCAAATGGGGGAATAAGATGTCTTTACCTTTAGTCTCTCTATTTGGTTAATGTTACTCTAAGGGGACTTTCATGCTAGCACTTTTAGTTCGTTTGGATAACATGAACTTGGTGCACACCCACGAACCATACCTAAGTCTGCCTGGGAAGGGTGATCTTGGCTACTGTTCATGTAAACTCCAGTATGGTTCACAAGTGAACACAATCGTACTAAATCACAGAAGTGAACGGCTATTAATGACATATGTTTACTCAATTATGGAGTGATGCACTACAGCAGAGAGAATTAATATTTCATTTCTGCTCACAGAAATTGACTCCAGCATTCTTTTGAACCTTTGCATCACAGTCATGACAAACAGACACATGTGCCATTCTGTGTTGGTGCTTTGGTAATGAAATGGAATCCAAAGTACAAAAATTCAAGCGAGCAAGCATTCATTCATTTTGCCATCTTCTGCACAGTCTTTACCTAGAAACAAGGGTAAACACCTGCCACTCTGATGACGCAAACGTACTGTGGTTCGAGCCACTGAAAAGTGTAAAAGCACCCTAAGTGTCTAGAGGTCTCTCCCCTATGGCCAGAGTGTAACTAACCTTGTCAACCCTCAGGTCCACATCTAATACTACATACCATGTGTTGGTAGAGGCTTTTTTAGAGTCTATTGACTTTACAGACTCCAAGGACTCCTAGGATCTTTCATGTGGGCAGCTTCTGTAGGAAATATTTGAGAATGCCTGACTGTAAGTATTTAGACTCAGCTCTATAAATTATGGCTGAATGTCTGTGGGTTTGGGCTTCCTTCCCGAATTCTTCAGTACTCAGTATGTGTGTTAGGATAAAGGTGTGTGCCATGAAAAAAAGTTTTATTTGTGATTGCTATTAGGATGCTATACCAAGCAATTCACAAATAGTGCAATTGTATTTCACTCAGCGGTGGATTAGCGCAATCATGATGTGACTCTACGCAACCCATGTTACCTGACTCTAGTCAAACTTTTTCAGGTTCAGCATGAATTAATTTACCACATTAGGTTCAGCAAACTCTATCTTTCCAACCTTAAATCCCCATAAGCTATACACCTAGTTATGGAACATTGTTTCAGGTCCAGTTTGCATGCAGAGATTGTGCCAGATGAGTTTCAGAAATGGTTATGCTGAGCTGGAGCTTTTGCTAGTGAGCTGGCAAATTTAGTTCTGCCCCTCATTGACTCTCTACGGTATTGCATTTGCAGGAGAGAAGTTCACATTGCTATAGTTATAAAAGTATCTGCTAAGCTCATCTACCACAGCTCGGCACAAGTGCAGTCTGGTGTCCAATAGAGGCATGTGACAAAAGCGTAATGGACTTGGAGGGCCAGCTTTTCTACTTTCTTTGCTCTTTCTTTCCCTTCTTTTCTAAATTTAGTAGGATCTAGTTACATAAGTTTTCAGTTTTCATACGTCTGCAAACAGAATTGTCTGCAAATTTCACATTTTCTAATGTCTATTTAGCAGTTTTTCTGCAACAATTTACAGTTATACTGTATACAGATACTGATTTTTATATACTGATATAAAATATAAACACTGGATTAAAGTATGAATTTGAATAATGAATAGTAGGGCTGGGTGATAAATCGGTAACGATAATTATCGCAGGATATAAACGATAACAAGAGTTAGATAAATGTTCGATATAATATTTATGCGGCAAGGACAGAACAAAAGAGCACTAGTCATTTAAAGCGTGCCACTCGGACCGTTTATCCGCTCGGATCAAAGTTCAAACGGCGGCACGGCGTTAACTAGAGCAGATGTGTTCACTCGCTGACGAGTGTCGGCCACGAAACAGCGCTGTGGGATCCAGTGTGAAGCACTTGAATTCAGTGAAGAACACAAATGACTCGGTTTAAAACCAGACTGACAGTGCCGACAAACAGGAGAAACACTGTGCGCAACGATACAGTCAGAAGACTTTTTAATCTACAAATCGCCATCATTTACCATTTAGCACTAACTAATTGTGTCAGAAATGTGGGTATATTTGTGTCGAATTTTATTATATTATTAATGTAGACATGTATTAAATGTATTGGAGGAGTAATTGAATATAATTACAGTATTTTTTGTGAATAAGCTGTAGCATTTATGCATTTATACTATGTCAGTGTAATAATATGGTATGTAATAAAATGTAAAATGGTAAAATGTAATATGGTTCTTAGGTATTTGTATGAAAAACAGTAGTCTAAATACATTTAGTATAAATTAGGGCTGTCAAACAATTAATCGTCATTAATCGCATACAAAATAAAAGTTTGAGTTTGCCTAATATATGTGTGTGTACTGATTATGTAGATATAAATACAAACACATTCATGTATATATTTACAAGTATGTGTATTTATTATAATTTTTATAGCATTTATATTATATATAAATAAAATATTTTGCTCATAAATGACATTTCTCTTAAAGGGGTCATCAGATGCTAAGTTCACTTTTTCATGTTGTTTGAACATTAATATGTGTTGGCAGTGTATGTACAAATCTACCCTATAATGCTAAAAATCCATGCAGTGGTTTTTAATTAATCTGTAAAAATAATATCCCCTTTTTCAAATCGAGCCGTTCTCAGGCCGCTCCCACCATAGTTGATTGACATGAGCGTATTACCTTAGACCAGCTGTCACAGTCCAGTAACTTTCCATGTTTTGATGCCGGAGCAGGGATGTAAGTTAGACAAGAATATCTCCGATTGAGCGATTAAGGTGTTGTGTTGCTGGATGTAATAATGAACATAGTGGTCATCATTTACTCCCGACATCTGAGCCGCTGAAGATGCAGTAGATTACCTTTGTTTGTGAATAGAATGCGCCTCCCGATCTACATATATCTGTCTATGTTCGTGCAAATCATTCATGATCCAGCTTCACTTACAGCAGAAGTGTGTATAAGCGTTTTTTTATGAATCTTTGCAATCGCCTTTCCTTATAACATGGTAGTTAGGAAGTTTAGCTGCTAAACGCGGCTAAATGCGGCTAATGTAAACAAGACCGTCTTTCCACAGAGAGAAGAAAGGGGCGGGGTGAACAGAGCTCATTTGCATTTAAAGGAACAACCCCTTAGAATGAGATGATTTTTGCAGAGCTGATTTTGGCAAGGTAAAAAGGGTGTTAATTTGTGTGTATTTATATATACATAATCATTATACACAGTACACACACATATATTAGGCAAACTCAAACTTTATTTTTTGTATGCGATTAATCATTTTACTGTTCTACTGTTTTTCATACAAATACCTAGGAACCATATTACATTTTTACCATGGTATTGCGGTGCAATAATTGTGGTTTTAACTGATTTTATCATGATCAATGGATGATACTATGGAAGAGCAATGGTTAATTAAAAAAAAAAAAAAACTTACTTAATTAAATTTTACCATATAAAAATGAGGTTGCTACAATTTTTACAGATATTACTGATTTTGATAATGAACATAAATCTACATCTACATCGTAACTCAAGCTACTATCAAATGTGTATTTCTAAGAGACAAAAAAATGTTATATTATTATTATTAATATTATCAGGTAACACAAACCTGTTTCTTGATTTGAAACAATATTACTCAGTAAAACATGCGAAACTAATAAACAATTTTCTTCTATTAAGATATTTATTTTGTTAAGAAAAAAATGACATGAAAAAGTGTCATGTTCTTACCATAAAGAATATTTTAAAGCCAGGTTTTTACAACTTTCACATTGTAGCAAAAATCTGCCTTTAAACTTGAAAGAATTGAAAAAGTTTGACATTTATCGTGATAATTATTTATATATATTTCGAATATACTGATATGAAAAAATATATATTGTGATAATTTTTTGGCCATATCGCCCAGCCCTAAATAGTCATATGTAATTTGTTTGAAATGTCTATTTGATTAATAGCCCTGCTTGATATCTGTTGTGCACAAAAGTAAGACTCAGGTATCACTGATTAAGTTACTTAAAACAGGGGTCAAAACAGGGGTCATAGTGACCTAGGTTTTGTTTTTTGATGATTAGCCAGCAATGCAAGAGCTCCTACTGTTTCATGGCTTCTTTAATGTGCTTGTCTTGGCAGAAATGTGACATCAACTGCTCTGGCTAAAAACATAGGAAAACAGCAAAAGAATGAGAAAAATATTATGAGCCAAGTCTTCATTGTTTTATGAGGGAGGCCCTCAGTGGTCCCTATGTTGGTGATTGTAATACATTTATATTGCAGTATTAGAAAATGGCTATGCCCAGCGAGGAAATGGAGATAACAGCACCATTTGGACCACTGGAGCCAGAAGCACCACTGAGCCTTTCAAATACAAAGTATGATTTTTGAAAGAACCGAGGAACCAAGCTGTGCCCGTATAGAAATACTGCATGTTTCAGGCTGTGGCTACAGCATTTGGCCTCATAATGCTGATATTTCTACTAATGGGCACAAGAGAAAGTGCTTGAAGTCATAGTAAAACTAAGCTAAGGAAGCTGTCGTGCATTAAAATGATGGGGCAAGTGGAGCTCGGCTATGATTGAGGAGAAGTACTTAAAAGAAGTCAACATCACGAGGTCCAGCTCCACCAAAACAAGCGTCATACCTATAAAAATCGGCTCCAGGAACACAGAAAACACAGCTCTTTGGTAAAACACCTCATCCTCAATGCACGAAGAGATAAATCCTGACACTCCAGATTTTGAGCAGCACAATAGGCAAATGCTTACACATATGCAAGCCATTTAAACAGAGAAACATGTCAAGAAAGAAGCCCTAAATAAAACGACATGAGCTAAATGTGCTGATATCAGCTGAGAGCGGCTTCCTTTTGGCTCAAACCTCAGACGTCTCCTTAAATATTTATGGCTTTAATATGCTCGGGTGTTCTCTGCTCTCCAGATCCTCCAGCAAATCCACTATATTTCAAACCATCTCTGTTGTGTTTGCTCCCACCTTGGCATGCAGAGTCGATTCTCTTTATAGGTGTGATTGCAGTAGCTGTAGCGCTTGCTCTGTGTATAAGAAGTGCATTGGAAGTTGTGTGTTGATGCTTATTCTTTTTGCATTGTTCAGTTTTTCTCCTCATCAGTTGTTTTCTCTTCACACGCTGTACTGTGGCTTTTGGTTTATCACCCTTATCGAGTGCAGCTTGTGCGTTAGAGTCTCAGTCGGTCTCGGCGGAGGCACATGCACAGAAGTGTGTTTTTTGTTCTGTATCAGGGTCAACATCACATGGAGCTTTTGATTAGCTCCAGGTGTGAATCTTGTGGCCCGATCAGATGGGGGGGTTCTGGAAGTGTTCGCAGCTGTGAATCCAGCTGGCACTGTGTGGGATGACAAAAATAACAAAATTTCATTGAGCCAACAGGAAAAAGTCTACAGCTAAATATCAACAATGGTAGTAAATTAGATACATTCTTAAAGTAGGACAACAAGCTAATGCAAACAATACAACAGAAATGTGATGCTTACCAAACAGTCCTTCCAAGTTTTTTGTTGTCAGTTTGCACGAATGTCCATGGACGTTTTGCAGTCCTTTTTGTATTACTAGCTGTAGCAAATAAAACAGACAAATTGTTAGCCAATCTGTCGCTACACCACAGTTTTTCCTGAGCAAGGATGCGCTAAATTGGTCAAAAGTGACAGTAAATACATTTATAATGTTAGAAATTTCAAATAAATTGTTCTTTTGATATTTTTATTCATCAAAGAATCATAAATCAACACTATTTTTTTTTTCCTGTTTTCAACATTAAAAAGAAGAAATGATTTATGAAAAAAATATTGTTAAGGATCATGCGACACCGAAGACTAGAGTAATGGCTGCTGAAAATTCAGCTTATGTATACCAAAATTGTTATTTTGAAAAGTTTAAAACAAAAAAGTTATGACGCTAAAAAATAAATAAATATGTGTGATTCTGTACTATTTCTATTTGATCATGTGACTTTTTACAGATGTATGCTTAAGGATGCTTTAAATTCATCAGAAGTGATGATAAAGACATTTATAATGTTACATAAAATTTCTATTTCACATTAATGCTGTTCTGAAATTTCTATTCATTAAAGAATCCTGAAAGAATTTGCTACTCAGCTGTTTTTAACATAATAATAATAATAAAAAATGTGTTTTACGCAGCAAATCAGAATATTAGAATAATTTCAAAAGGATCATGTGCCTGGAGTAAAAATTCAGCTTTGAAATCACAGGAATAAATAAAATGTAAAAATATATTCAAATAGAAAGCAGTTATTTTAATTAGTAAAAATATTTTAAAATTGCACTGTTTTTGCTGTACTTTGGATTAAATAAATGCAGTCTTGATGAGCAGAAGAGACTTCTTAAAAAAAAACATTAAAATTATTACTGTTCAAAAACTTTGGACTGGTAGTGTACAGTCAGTTCAATACAAGTGGGGGACAAACCAAATACAGTAAGGCATTATAAAATATATGTTATTTTTAAGTTTGGATTATCATTTAAACTGTTAATTTGCTTTTAAAATGCCATTTCTTTAATGAAACTCTAGATGACACAGACGCAGTCATTAAGGCAAACTCATGATATTCACAGCGTTAAACTACTTGGCACAAGCTGATTGGTTCATGTTGCATACACAACCAATGAGCTTGATGCTTTACATTTAAATGGCTGGTTAGCATTCACTAGAGCATTTTGCAGCACGCTTTCAGAGTTCCTCTGAAAGTCTCCACCTCCCCAGCTCCACCTGTATACATCTGCTATGGGTTATTATATATGCTATTCATGCAGCAGCAGTATGTCTTAAATACTCGCTGCAGATTATTGGCATACATATTGGCATAATCTACAACAACAGCAAAAACTAACATCAGCAACAATTCAGCAGTGTAGCAAATCTATTCTCTCAAGACCAAATACATTAACATTATATCCATTACCATGCTAAAGTGATAGAACTGTAAACATTTTACAGTAACAAAATTGTATTTGCCCTTACATATTTCTTAAATTGACATCTTTTCTTTCTCTCTCCCTTTCCTCCCTGCTTTCAGCTCCATATGTAAACTACATCCGTAAGGACCCTGGGGCTCCCTGCTCCCTGACCGAGGCTCTGGAGTACCTTCAAGTGGATGTCTTAGCAGACTTGATGGAGAAGGACCAACAATCTATCAATCAAAAGCAGCCACCCAAAAACAAACCCCATAATGTCACAGTGGTTGCTATGGAGGGCTGTCACTCCTTTGTGATTTTGGACTGGGCTCTCCCACTAAAAAATGACATGGTGTCTGGTGAGTGAAAGTCTGTAGCAGTTCCTGTTTTATTATTTAAAAATGCTTTTGCAGTTGCAGAACTGTGAAAGATTGACTTCTGTAAGTCTAAGTTTCACCACAATGTTTGATAGATGTAATATACAAAGATATCCAATATAATTTTACAAGCTTTATTTAGCATCTTATATCATTTAATCAATGTTTGGAGTCTGGGCTTAGTTGAAGAATGAGTTTGTTAAACTTAAGTCTTGATTTTTACTCCCAAAGTTACTTGTGACTTGATTTATGCTCAAGATGAGTGGTTTTATTTTCCATGGACTGAGTTTCAGCTTCTTTTTCCAACATACCAAATGCACAGCGATTTCTTAGAATGCATCAAACAGGAGTGAAAAACACCCAACCCAGTTCATGGATCAATGTTCTGTTTCTCTATCTCCAACGTGAAAGCAATATCTCATAAAGCAAGTTAATCATGCATGGGCCTGTTTGATAGCAACACTGAAAATGATTTACAGCACACAAAACTGACAGAGGAAAAGATGCATCAGATGTATCAACATTAATTTTGTCATTTAAAAATTGAGAAAGACAGCTATGCAATTAGCTAATCAACTGCATGCTTTCTTTGTTTGGTAATAGCATTACGTTAAAAGGATAGTTCGCCAAACAATGAACATTTTGTCATCGTTTACTTACCCTCATGTCATTTCAAACTATTCATGATCTTTTTCTTCTGTGGAATGTAAAAGATGATATTTTGAGAGATATTTTCTGTCATTAATTACTTACCCTCATGTCATTCCTCACCTGTAAAACCTTCGTTCATTTTCGGAACACAAATTAAGATATTTTTTATGAAATCCCAGAGCTTTCTGACCCTCCATAGACAGCAGCACAACTGACACATTCAAGGCCCAGAAAGGTAGTAAGGACATCGTCAAAATAGTCCATACAGTGGGGGAAAAAATTATTTGATCCCCGGCTGATTTTGTACGTTTGCCCACTGACAAAGAAATGATCAGTCTATAATTTTAATGGCAGTGAGAGACAGAATAACAACAACAACAACAACAAAAAAATCCAGAAAAACGCATTTCAAAAAGTTATAAATTGATTTCCATTTTAATATGTGAAATAAGTATTTGACCCCTTCACAAAACATGACTTAGTACTTGGTGGAAAAACCCTTTTTCACAGAGGTTAGACATTTCTTGTAGTTGGCCACCAGGTTTGCACACATCTCAGGAGGGACTTTGTCGCACTCCTCTTTGCAAATTCTCTCCAAGTCATTAAGGTTTCGAGGCTGACGTTTGGCAACTCGAACCTTCAGCTCCCTTACTCCCTTGTTGGAACATCCATCCACGACCCATTTTCAATGAAGGAAGGAGGTTCTCACCCAAGATTTGACGGTACATGGCCCTGTCCATCGTCCCTTTGATGCGGTGCAGTTGTCCTGTCCCCTTAGCAGAAAAACACAGACAGAGGGAGATTGACAGTTATTTTGGGGTTCTTCCATTTGCGAATAAATCGCACCAACTGTTGTTACCTTCTCACCAAGCTGCTTGGCGATGGTCTTGTAGCCCATTCCAGCCTTATGTAGGTCTACAATCCTGTCCTTGACATCCTTGGACAGCTCTTTGGTCTTGGCTATGGTGGAGAGTTTGGAATCTGATTGATTGATTGTTTCTGTGGACAGGTGTCTTTTATAGATAACAAACTGAGATTAAGAGCACTCCCTTTAAGAGAGTGCTCCTAATCTTAGTTTGGTACCTGTATAAAAGACACCTGGGAGCCAGAAATCTTGCTGATTGATAGGGGATCAAATACTTATTTCACTCATTAAAATGCAAATCAATTTATAACTTTTTTGAAATGCAGTTTTTGTTGTTATTCTGTCTCTCACTGTTAAAATAAACCTACCATTAAAATTATAGACTGATCATTTCTTTGTCAGTGGAGAAACGTACAAAATCAGCAGCGGATCAATTTTTTTTTCCCCCACTGTATGACATCAGTGGTTCAACTGTAATGTTATGAAGCTACAAAAATACATTTAGTGCACAAAGAAAAAAAAAAAAGACTTTATTCAACAATTTCTCCTATTTCACATCAGACTTCGACAGTTCATTACAGTACCACGACTGATACGTTACATTCGTCTGCTTGCAAAAAAGGCGCAGCGAATCGGCTCATGCATCAGCAGCACCACACGCATGGCAGAGACTGATACAGAAGAAAAGAAATTGTTGAATAAAGTCATTATTTTTGTTTTCTTAGCACACAAGAAGTATTAAAAATTAATAAAAAATTACGGTTGAACTACTGATGTCACATAGGCCATTTTAATCGATGTCCTTACTACCTTTCTGATTCCTGAACGTGGTAGTTACATTGCTGGATCAGAAAGCTCTTAGACTTGATCAAAAATATCTTAATTTGTCTTTTGAAGATGAACTAAGGTTTTTTGGGTTTGGAACGACATGAGGGTGAATAATTAATGACAGAATTTTCATTTTTGGGTGAACTATCCCTTTAATTGAAATTATGATGGCGTATTTTAACTTGTTTCAAAATTCGTAATTTAGTTTGTATGATTGGTAAATAAGACGGAGGATTGCACTCTTAATTATCACATACAAGTGTAGTATGCTGAACTGTCTTACATCCTGCCTGGTTTCCATTTAATGTGCATTTCCAAACACAAAGCTATATATATCACTTTTCTAACATATTGACCCTGACAGTTTCATCCTGATTCGCACAAACAGGGAGGCAATTCCCACAGCCACTGTTAGTGTCATGATATGATGTGTGTGGAGGTTTAAATGCAGGGGATTCCCTGCCAACTGACAACCGATAAAGTTGCTTAGATGAATGGAGCAACATTTTCAACATGAAAAATAACGTCCACATGCTGTTGAATAAAATTGCACAAGACAATCTCATATTACTGTAGGGGTTTCACAATGCTTTTTCATTACTAGACCCAAAGCAGTTATTTTTACCATTAATACAGTTACAAATTCAACATATGTATTTATTAGTGTACGCATATATACTGTATATATGTGAAGGCTGCTGAAAATTCAGCCTTGCCATCACAGAAATTAAATACATTTTATAATCTATTAAATAATATATTCATAAGGAAAACAGGTATTTTAAGTTGTAATATTATTTCAAAATCTTTACCAACCCCAAAGTTAAACTAAAGTTAGCAAATAACAGTCATCATCAACTGAAATTGCTTGCAGAACCTTGTTCCCTTAATGATCTCCTTTAATTAAATTAATCGTTTGACAGCTCTAATAGAGCTGTCAAACAATTAATCACAATTAATCGCATAAAAAATAAAAGTTTGAGTTTGCTTAATATATGTGTGTGTACTGTGTGTGTAATTATTATGTGTATATATATCTATATATATACCTATAATTATAATAAATACATACTTGTAAATATATCTCATATATATATATATATATATATATATGAGATATATTTACAAGTATGTATTTATTATAATTTTTAGAATTATACATTACAAGTAATTTATATTATATTATATATATATATATATATATAAATATTTTGTACATAAATAACATTTCTCTTAAATATATACATTAACTTGTATATACAGTACTGTGCAAAAGTTTTAGGCCACTAGTATTTTCACAACCTAAAAAATGGTTTAAAGTAAGTTATTTCTATCTTTTGCTGTAGTGTGTCAGTAAAAAATATCGGTTTACATTTCCAAACATTCTGTTTGCCATTAATTGTAATAATCTAGTGAGATTTTTGTTTGCACAAGGAGTCTGACAACAGCCAGTGCTCCACACTGAGATCTGATCTCACCATCATCCAGTCTGTCTCTGGAATGACATGAAGAAACAGAAAAACTGAGACAGACTAAATCCAGAAGAACTGTAGCAACATCTCCAAGATGTTTCAAGTAACCTACCTGCAAAGCTACCTGAAAAACTATGCACAAGTGCACACAGGGCAAAAGCTTCTTTAAACGCAAAGGATGGTCACATCAAATGCTGATTTATTTTAGTTAATAGAAGTTCTTTGATAAAGAAAATCTATTTATGACATTGTTTTTGACAGCATCCTCATTTTATGTGCCTAACTGCCTAAAAATTTTAACAGTACTTAACACTACTGTACTTTGTAGGTATAGGTCTCTTAAAGCTGCTTGGAGATGTTGCCACAGTTCTGGATTTAGTCTGTCTCCGTTTTTTCTGTTTCTTAAGACAGACTGGATTGAATGATGGAGAGATCAGATCTCTGTTTGCACAAGGAGTCTGACAACAGCCTGTACTCCATACAAAAATCTCACTGGATTATTATAATTAATGGCAAAATGAATGTTTAAAAATGTAAACTGATATTACAGCAAAAGACCGACTTTAACTGACTTTAAGCCATTTTTTAGCTGATGAAAACACTAGTGGCCTAAGACTTTTGCACAGTACTGTATATATACATAATAGTTACACACATATATTAGGCAAACCTAAACTTTTATTTTGTATGCGAATAATCGCAATTAATCATTTGACATTAATATATATATATATATATACACACACTCTCCACTCCACTTCACTCCTTTTCAGTCATTCTCCCTTCTTTCATAAAGCATCACTCCTGCACTGCCTCCCTTTCATATTAAATGATGGAAAATACACGCATGTGCTTTATATACATCCTGCTGCCTTGGCAGGAGTTAGTCCTTCCATGGCTTAATAAGGAACTGGGATTATATTAAGGAATTCCTGTGCAGACATGAGCAATATGTGCTCATGTATTTAAAAGTGTTTGAATCTCTCACGTGTAGAGTATGCTTTAATTGTTCGCCCTCTCTTTTATAGGCTACTTGGTACACAGTGCATCCTATGACGATGTCCTAAAAGACAGGTGGTCAACCAGATCCTCAAGTGGAACCCACCTTCCCGTTGAAAATCTCAAGCCCAATTCCAGGTGCGATCCAGCATGTGACAGGACACATAAATACAAGGTTTTGCATGTTTGTGCTTGCACATTTAAGCATGTGTGTTCCTAATAGTCCACAATACAAAATACAAATACAAAACAGGTCGGAGTTCTCAATAGTTATCTTCTGGGAGCCCTCCTAAATCATACTTAATCCATGAACTCAACAATATGCTGGGAAGCTGCTGTCTGTGAGGTTTGCTGGTATACTAAGCTATAAAATCATTACCACTCACTTTATTGAACATAAATTTATATGAGTGCTTCATTTATCTTCCCCTTGTTGTGCAACATCATCTTGATATAGTGATGTATATTTTCCCAAACATCTTTTGCTAGGTCTTAAACTATCTCTGACAAGATAACTGATCTAAGATGTAGTTGAATATGTGACAAGTTAAGACATGGGAGCTGGGGACTAATATATAATTAGTAGGGCTGTCATAGTGAACTCGTTAACACGTATATTCAGTTTGACATCATAGCGGTTTTAGTCTGCATTTTGTGATTTCTAACTAATCGGAATCTTTGGCGCAGATTGAAACTGATAAATCAAACTCAGACAAGATGTTTAAAAAGGACATCATGCTCATTTTTCATAAGTTGATATGATTCTTTAGCGTCTTCATGAAATAACTGGAAAAAACTTTAGTTAAAATTCCTCAGTGGTCGTGTAAAACAACTCCTTTGTCAACCTTGTCAAAAACAGCTCTGTTCACAGCGACCTGTTTCGGTGCATGTCTCTTTAAATGATAATGAGCTACTGCTCACCCCGCCCCTCTCTTCCATTTTTTTTGTGTATTTGGTGGTGCATTACCATCAAAAACAAAACTAATCTACTGTGTCCTCTGTGGCTCTCTTCTTATAAAGGACTTCTTATGTTCACTTTTATATCCAACTACAAAACACCTGTATTGCTTACCAGACATTGTTGTCGCTACAGCTGCCCGAAGACAGAGAAAATGGCAGACAGCATACAACTGGCTGAGGGTGGAAATAAGCTAATACGGGAACGTCCGTCAACGGTCGTGGGCGGGGCCTGAAAACGGCTTGATAATTGAGACTGTTTAGCTTTTTGGGGGTTACAAAAAAAGGATTTAATGGATTTTTATCATTGTAGGCTGGTTGTGTCCACACACTGCTAAGACACATTTATTTTTGTGTGCATATGCATGTTTTCATTGTTTTCTGTGTCTTTTGTTCATTTATTTATTTATTTTTTTATTATGGTGAAATTTAATTATCATTAAAGCTCTTTTTTTCAGAAAATATTCATTAAATTGGTCAAAATTAAAAGCAAAAGATTTTTTGTACTTTTTATTCAGTAAAAAGAAAGCTTTTAAAAAGTTGTTTTTGAACAGATATAGAGTATAAAGTTGGACAAAAAAAGTCACATTTTATTTAATCTTTTTTAATTAAAATTTCATATGTAAACAAAAAAATAGGTGGCATTAATTATTTTATTTTTATATATTATTAATTATTTTATAGATAGTTCTAATAATTATTTAATCACCTGAAGCAAAAAAGCAAATTTTGCATCTGATGTCCCCTTTAACGTAATTTGCATATTTTCATTGTTTTTTGTGTCTTTAATTTATTTTAAGTATGGTGAAATTTAATTATCAGAAAACATGCATTAAATTGGTCAAAATTAAAAGGTAAGATATATTTATGTTACAAAAGATTTTAAAAGATTAGTTGTACTTTTTATTCAGCAAAAAAAGCTTAAAAATGGCTGTTTTCGTATGAATATAGAGTATAACGTTGCACAAATAAAGTTACATATTATTTAATCTTTCATTAGAAAGGAATTTCATATGTAAACTACAAAAAAAATTAGGTGGCATTAATTATTTTAGACAGATATATATATATATTTCTTATGTAAACAAAAAAGCTAATTTTGCATCCAATGTCCCCTTTAAGATGTAATTTGCATATTTTCATTATTTTCTGTTCATTTTATTCTATTTTCTTTCTATTTTATTTTTTTAATTATTATTATTATCATTAAAGCTCTTTTTTTCAGAAAACATGCATTAAATTGGACAAAATTAAAAGCTATTTAATCATTTATTAAACAGCTAATTTACATGTAAACTAAAAAAAAAAAAAAAATTAAGTGTAATTACTTATTTTACACTGATAGCACTAATAATTATTTTATCACCGGTCACCCTCAAAAAAAAAGCTTTTCAGAGAGTTTTTCAGTCTTTTCACAAGAGCTAGAGAAACTGCTATTTTATGCCATGGAAAACTCATCAGAACCTTCTGGCTTTTGGCCAAGACTCATTTGTACTGTGTCAACATTTTGTCTCGAATGCTGCTCTTACTGCAACACTGTAAACTCCTACCAACACATTTTTGCAGCAGTTGATAAGGGAGGTGTTTATGGGCTGTCTTTACCTTTCCCACAATGTGAAGTCATTTCTGCCTACCAGACCCATCGAAATGCTTTCTTCACTAAGCATTGGTGCATTACAGCAGGCCTGATCTGTCCAACAGAATTTGAACGCCCACAGTGTTTCCCATACATTGATTTATTTGTGGTGTCCCACCACAATATCAAAACTGACCGCCACAAATAGATTTTCCAAAAGGCTTTGACTTCCTTGAATAAACATCCTTGCACTGCACATTTCAGAATCAAACGCGTGTGTTTTATATGAATGTGTTTTTTTAAAGAAAACGACTGTCTTCAGAAAACCTTTGATTTCATCTTCCCTATCCACCTTATTCTTAAACGCAGAAGGGCGAAACTTTTGGTTCACTAGCCGCTATAGGGAAATAACAAGAAGATTAACAACATTCAGTATACGGTAAAACTGTTTGCACTACAAACCAGTGTGTTCATAATGAAGATAACCCATTAAAATAATAGTAAGACACACAAATTTGCAATATCAAACAGCAAAACAAGCTGTTTTGTACAGCTAAAAATAGCTGTAAGTGGATGAAACTGCAAGCCAGACACAAAAAAATTTACAAACGGCTACGCCCGCTCTTACAGCGAAAAATAAGGTGGATAATGCCTGATAAAGTAGCATTTGTGAGCACAGCCATGACCACGGAAACCACTATTTCTGCTGATTCAAAAGCGCCTCCTGCTGGCAGAGAATGAACTGCCCACCTGCTGTTTTTACTCAGATCAGTGTGAAAATCGACTGATGTTTTTATGCAGCAAACATGCAGAGCAGAGTTGTACATGGGAACTGGTATATATATAGAGAGAGAGAGAGAGAGAAAGTGTAGCACTTATTTAGCTTTAAAATCAGTGCAGAAAAAGCAAAAAAACATGCGCAGATCTCGTCTGGACCTGCACACAGGTTACTCACGCATGCATAAATGCATGCAGCTGTGTGAAACGCCTCAGGTTTGATTGACGTTTGTTTTGTACACTTTCCCAGACAGGCAGATGCACTCTCTCCATCACTACCTTGAGAAAACACATGAATGCATATGCACTCATTAGAGATGTTTGGTTCATAAGTGTGGAATGTGAGAATGAAGTTGTTTTTATTGTCCTCTGGGATTCATTTAGAAGCCTCTGTTATTTCAGCCTCTCGGCTGAGCTCAGTGACTGACAACTTTATAATTCAGCCATGAAGTGTTGATAAGTTTTATGAATGATTTGTAATAGCTTTTAGAACTAGGTAAATAGTCTAGACTGCAGACAATAACAGCTCCTTCTTTGTCAAAGTAACAATGACAAACCACTTGGATGCCCTATTGAGACTGGAACTTGCGTCAGTTCCACGAACAATTATGGTTAGAAGAACAAGGAAAAATAAGACACACATGCACATACACACACACATTCTTAGTAATATATGGTCAAACGGACAATAAAAAATGCACATGGACACACAAAGAGTAACACACAGATCCCAGTTGAAATATGACAGGCCTCCTTCCCACTCTTCCTCTGGCGGTCTGACTGTAATTGTCCATTTTCTCTTTATTTTGGTCAGAGTTTCCACGTGGCTCCGCTAATTTGATCCAGCAGTGCTGATTTTATGTCATTAAAGGGGTCCTGAGTTAAAGCAAGTGAAGCGTGAGCTTACTGAACAACCTCTCACTGGCAGAACAGAAGGCTGTGAATGCTGCCCTTTGAACTTCATCACACTTCTCTGTTTTAATCTCTTTATTTGTCTAATTTATCCTCTAAGGTAAAGGATGTGCCAGAGTCAGAGCAGAATAAGTGGTTGTGGTCTGGTATTTGTCACAAAGAGGTTTTGTCTGATGTTGATGTGTTATTCTCTTGCTCACCCCCTCACATGCAAACTATTCCTGTCATTACATTTTGTTAGCCTTCTCTTTTGCCAGAGGCTCACTCTTGTAACTTTCTCTCATGCATGTTTCATTAACGCACAATTTAACTGCGTCCTTTTCTTTTTTCTTTTCCTACCCTTTTTCTTTTCTTTTTCCAACCTTTTTTGTTTTTTTTTTCTTTATTCTTTTTATTTATTTTTTTCCTATCCTATTGTAATTTTAACGGAAATATTACTGTTAACCGTTAACAGTAATCTGTAAAATTACTGGATAATGTCCTGGCAGAAAATTACTAGTACATTTTCAGTTTTTCCAATTTTTTTTTTTTACGTTGTTTATTTCCTATACTTTTTTCATTCATTTCTTTTTCTTTTTTTCCTTTTAATTTTCTCTCCACTTTTACCACGTCTGTGTCATTCAATCCTTATGCTCTCATTGTAACATTAGGAGTGAGTGTTCACACATACATATGCGTATACATACATAATTTGCTTTGATTTAAAACCATGATTTAAAGGGTTCATGAACTGCTCTTTTTATTATTTTGTACTGTTCTCTGAGGTTCACTTACAATGTCATCAAGATTTTTACATCAAAAACATCATAATTTATATTTTCTGTCCTGTTTTGACCCCCCTCATCAGTACACTCTGAATAGGCGTGGTGGATTGTATACTTGAAAGTAAACGGCCACTGCTATGATGGCTAATAATTGTGTATGTTTGACAGCCTACATCCTTCATAAATCAACGCTGCTGTGATTTAGTTTAAAAAAGCATAAATATCAAAAGATTTGTACTAACAGACAAATCAATAACATTACTGTCAACATTACTGTCAGATTCAATAGTCAGCATAGCATCGTCTTTTAGTTTCAATCTTTCTGCAAATCCTGCGTCAAATTGTGCCTTGTTTGTATACGAATCTGCGGTAAAATGAAGTGAACAAAGGACTGGGTTCTTACTGACTTGGTTTGGAACTTCATTAAAAATAAAATTCATCCACTTTTTCCTAAAATTGGGATCAGAAGGAAGGCAATGCAAAGATTGTGTTTTTCCACAACTTGGCACTGCACAGCATCTTCTTGTCTTCAGAGCCACCTTTTATTGTTTGGTTTCTGCGTTGACCTGCATTTGCCTCTCTCATTATTTACACTACATGCACAAATCTTTGGGTGGGGCTAAACAAACAGGGTCAGTGTTTAGCCACACTTTTATGTCATAAAGTAGCACACTGAACAACCTGTCATTTTGGCAGACTGGCTTCAATATATCTGTTTTTAGACAAATGAGAAAGTTTTGAGTTTTGAAGCTTATAAGATGTGTTAATAGTACATTGACCTCTTATATGTCAATAGATCAAGGAAGATTAATTTCTCAGTTCATGACCCCTTTAAAAATGACAGACTTAATACATAGATGTTTCCATTCTTGTTCTCAGGTATTACTTCAAAGTTCAAGCAAAAAATGTCTTTGGACTGGGGCCAATCAGTGAAACTTTAACGTATGTCACAGAATCAGGTGAGTTTCCCTTAGTGAACAATAAATATACTAAAATGCATTAAAAAACATTTATTTCACGCTAAGTATACTTACTACAAATTCATTTACATTTTATGTACTTAATAAAATACCCTGCAATTGTACTTTTAATATACTAAACTGGTATAGTTAAAGTCTGCTAAATTGAAACAACTAATTTTGTACTCAATGCACTTTAATTGTGTGGAAGTAGTGCTGAAGTCCAACTAAAGGTATGCTTAAGTATATTTGATTGTGCTAAAGTGGAACTATTGCAAGTATACTTAAGGTACACTTCAAATATTTTGTATTTAAAGACCAATATTATTTAAAGATCATACAATCCTCATCAATAGTGACATTAAAACATATTTTAGGCTTAATATTAAGAAATGTGCTTTGGACAGTAGTAGTACTCCAAATAAAGTTTAATTATAATTTTTATATCTGTAAGTCTCGAGTGAATATGTTAACAGACTTGAAACATTTTAAATCTATTACTTCTTTACTAGAGTTCATTTATCTGAACCCACATAAGGGTTGTTGGATTCAAAAATGTTCATAAATACCGAATACATTTCTGTTTTTTTTTTTTTTTTAGATGACCCCCTGCTCATAGAGAGACCCCCAGGTAAGAGTTACATCATTACATGTTATATCACAGTATGTTTGAAATAACCTTTAAAATATTAATGTGCTGAAAAGAGCACAATGTGATATTTTTTAATGCTGGTATGCTGGTGTTCCAACAAGGTTTTAAACTAGTTTAGCCAGCTTCATTAAAAAAGGATCAAGCTAATGGAGTTTGCACTAACCAGAAAAAAACAGTTGATCTAAGCTGGTCTTTTCAGAAGGATCATTACTTTTTTCATGATGTTTTCCAACAGTAATGCCCTAATACAAAAAATATTTGTAACTGACATTCATTTTCTTTCTAGGTGGAGAGCCCATCTGGATCCCATTCTCATTCAGGTATAACTCCGCCCACAGTTCTTGTAAAGGAAGTCAGTTTGTCAAGCGCACCTGGTATAAGAAGTTTGTTGGCGTCGTCCTCTGCAACTCACTACGCTATAAAATCTTCATGGGAGATGGCCTGAGAGGTGCTGACCTTTCTTTCAAACAACAAAATACATTTAAAACTTTAATCTAATTATTAGTGTCTGTATTGTGAAGCGCCTTGTTTTTTGGAGTGCTGGCCTAAAAGCCTTGGAACGCTCTGATCCAAACCACAGTTTCCCTCAGCCAAACACAAGGCGCTGTCTGAGGTTTGGGTCCTGAGGGATACTCAAGCAACAACTGTTTTCCATTTCAGAACCATTCTACAGCATTGCTGATACATTTGGCCATGGAGAGGACCACTGCCAGTTTGTGGACTCTTATCGAGATGGAAGGACAGGACCACACAATCTCTCCCTCAACCTACCCACAGCTCAAGGTACGACATATATGAGCGTGCTCTGTAGTTTGTCTTCAAGCCTGAAATCATCATGTCATTGCATGTTTACTTACTGCCGCTCAAGAGGAACGGTCAACACTGTAACATGATGCCGTTTGTGGATTTCAGGATATTATCGGTCATACAGACAAGAGCCAGTGAATTTTGGGCCCATTGGCAGGCGCACACCACATCCTTTCGTTGGCTGGTATGAATGTGGAGTTCCAATCCCTGGAAAGTGGTAACAGGGAGAAACTCCAAGAGGACATTTCCACAGGCAATAACACTCCACGTGTTCTGTCCCTATATCTACAAGCCAATCACTCAACATGGCAACCGAACCTAAATCATATAACAACTGCTTCTGATGGAAGGAATATAGTTCTTTGAGTAACACTAATATTTCTACATATTCGATATCAAGCACTTTTTTAAAAATCAGTCTGTATATGAGGAAATTGCAGCATGTGTATTTGAGTTTATTAACAATATTTTATTTTCATGTGTTGCGCAATAGTAATTATTTCACATTCCATTCCACCCGGAATATTTATCTTACAATAAATTCAAAGAAACACAAATTAATTGCTAATTAAATATCAAAGCACAACATCAAGTGACTATGTAATGTCTGGGAAGATGACATTTGCAATGATGTAACAAATTTTCTATGAGCGATGTTTGCTGTTGTTTAACTTGCTGAGGTTTTGTACTCTTACATTTTTGTATTACCCTCTTTTTGAACAAAGGTTGGCATGAAAGTATTGCCCATATTAGGGCAGATTGAAAAAAAAAAAATAGATTTTTATTTGCTCAGGAATGGATAAAATAAAGGTGCTATGGAGAAAATGTAAAATTTCATTTCCCATTAATGCATAGTAAGCTATAATATAAATAACTGAGGAGTGTCTATATACACTAAGTGCAAATAGCCTGCTTCGTTGGCAGAGGCTATTTACACCAAATGCGCCCACCAATGTGGCTGGGATAGTCAACATTACAAAAGATGCCTAAACAACAGCTCCGGTAGCTTAAATGGTAAAGCACGTAGCGGTGTCTTTTTGGCGCAACCAACCCGAGTTCAAATCCACCTTTTGCCAAACTCGTTCTTTTCACATCTCACATTTTCACCTTTTCACATCGCTTATCACATCAGAAAGGCATTTCTTTTCAATAAAAATAAAGAAAATAATCAAAAAAAAGAAGAAAATAAAGTATCAGGTTGGGTTAGGGGTAGGTGTATGGAGGGGTTTATAGTCCCAAAAAGGTGGCATCCATTTAAAAGGTTTTTTCACCCCAAAATGAAAATTTTGTCAATAATCACTTACCCCCCATGTCGTTCCAAACCCGTAAATGCTTTGTTCATCTTCAGAAAACAAATAAAGATATTTTTGATGCATTCTGACAGCTCTCTGACCCCCCATAGCCAAACAAAAAAGTAATTAACACGATCAACGTCCAGAAATATAGCAAGGAGTTTGCTAAAATATGTGACATCAGTGGTTCAACCGTAATTTTACGAAGCTACTAGAGATGTCACAATTCTCAATATAATATTGCACCGTTTGGTACGACATTCACGGTTCAATATGTGCTTGTGAATTGCGTTTTTTTTCGGTTTTGCATTTAAATAACTTCATTGTTTTATTTCTCTCTGGATTTGCTGTATGTGTGCTCGGGATTTCATGTGCTGAAATGAGGAAAAGCTTCCCTGCTTATATTTGAAAAAGCAACACACGCAGAGCATCTTCCATTCTAATGACATGCAACGATAAGCCTAAACCTGTTGTCCAACAAAAGTATTATAATATAAAAATATTATAACTTGTTTTTAATTCACAACATCAATCGAGTGTTTGAAATAACTTCCTTACATGACCTGATGTGTATGCTGTTTTGTGTCAGCTGTGCCACGCGGACAGGTTTTCTACGTTTATTTACACTGTGATTTGAATGAAAGCAATGTATCCGTGTGTTGCGGCTGACACAGAACAGCATACGCTGTTTGCGTTCAGGGGATACTATCCAAAATAGCGCTAGGGTGATTGCGGAGGAGACAAATTGTTGAATAAAGCCGTTTTTTTTTTTTTTTCGCGTACAAAAAGTATTCTTGTAGCTTCGTAAAATTACGGTTGAACCCCTGATGTCACATGGATTATTTTACCGGTCTCCTTGCTACGTTTCTGTCAGAATGCATCAAAAATATCCTAATTTGTGTTCCAAAGATGAACAAAACATTTATGGATTTGGAATGACATGGGGGTAAGTGATTAATGACAAAATTTTTATTTTGGGGTGGATTAACTCTTTAATAATTTGAATAAAAATTATAATCGACATTGGCACTGATGGCCTTGTGGGCAGTGCTCCGACATGTAGCGTCGTCCCGATTTCAAGTCTTGGCTATTCTCACTTTCTCACCAAGTTTACACTAGTGCATTTTCGTTTTAAAACGTATAACTTTTGCTATTGTTACACCTGTCATTTACACTACTCCTGCGGCTTCAACCCTCGAAAATGGAAGCTTTTGAAAATGCTGCAGACCCTGTTTTAGTTTGAAAACTCTGGGGTTGTGTTTCTGTCTCAATGGACCAAAACAGAGACTATTCTAAATGATGGCATGGTTTCCCACATTCGCTGTGTAAACTATAACATCATGCTCATTGTTGTACCTGCCCGTGACTAGCAACCAACTTCCAGTTTACACTTTTAAGCACATGATGTGCGAAGATCATTCCTGAAACAGTGAAAACGCCAGTGTAGACGAGGATCGCTGTTTTAAAACGAAAGTGTACTAGTGTAAACAGGGTGTTAGTGTAAATAGAATCCAATGCTATTTGCACTTAGTGCAAATATTATAGTTTTGATTTAATTTTATATTATTTACACTGATCAACATTTCTACTAATCACTTTTGCGAACTTTGAAGACCCACAGTGCTACATTTCTAGAAAAAAAAAACACAAGAGTACATTTTATTGTGTGCACAGTGTATTAACACAGCACAAAAAAGCAAACATAAAAGTCAGGGAAATATTGCAGTCACCATCCTAATTCATTTTATGTATCCAGCACATTGTCAAGAATGGTTGAATTCTTTCTGATTGAAATGTATGTGTCTGTGGTCATGCCGCTGTGGTGGGCTTTCCACATAATAATAGGTGGTAATAGCTGATCCTCCAATTCTAAAACTATTTCGGATGAGGTGTTTTAGCAATAACCTTTTATTCTGACACATTTAAAAGCCTATAACTTCTGAAATTACAAATACCTAGAAAGCTCTTTCCTCCTACACGCCACGCCATAAATGTAGCGTTTTAATTTGTTACTCCCATCTTTTGTACAAGAAGATGACTGAATACTTTCCTATCAATTAAAATAAACAATACTTATGGCATGCATGCTCAATAACTGGCATCCAGTCATATATTCTGGCATTGTTAGAAAGGTGCGTCATCATTTGGCTTGCCTGCCACAATTAGTCTCACTCTGGCATTAGCTTGATTCAAATCAAGAGAGAAAAATCAGGTTTCTTATCTGTTAGTACAGCAGTTCCTTATCATTAAGTAAAACCCACTGATGTTTTATTTGGCATCCGGTCACAATCCGCATACCTAGGGATCTCTTATGTGTTTTTCCAGACTTTGTTGTTGTAATGGTTATTTTTCAAGAATAGACAATAGCTAGGACATCATCTGTCCATTTTTGCCTCGCTTGCCCTTAACTTGCCCTTGTTCGGTCAACAAATATCTGTACAGCTCAAATCACAAATCAAAGAGAAACACAGAAAGAACCTCAAACTTCTGGCTATTTATGAGAAAATCTAAATGTATCACTTCATCTTCTCTAAGAGGAACCATCTTTACAGATAATGGGTTTGATGTGGGTTGCTAGAGAAAGAGAGCAAATCTAGACCGGCCAAACACATCTGCTAAAGATGTTAAAAGAGGAAACGGCCGACAGAGAGACTGTTTCTACAAAAGCGCTTTTTGACTTTGATGCAGAGTGGCGTGCAACGAAACATCTTGCGGTAAATATATTTACAAACACTGAAGATGGGTCGTGGGTTTGGAGAACATGAGGGAAATCAATGATCTTGTCATTGAAACAGCCACACAACGGTGCCACATGGGAACCATAATCAAAAATCCAAGGTTGTTTACTTTACTCCAATGATAACTTTCAACTAAGCAGAAAAGATAGCGGCACACATCACACACTTCATTTACAGTTTTCCAAGCAATAATGGAATCAGAGAGACCTGAAACCATCCGGTAAAATTAAGCATTTCAAAGGCCAAAAATGAAGTTGCTGACTGGCTGCAGAGTAAAGTTCATAATTTTACTGATGACAGTTTTCACTGGGCAATAGCCGTATACAGGTCTGTGTATTTATTGTATGACTAAACTGTGGCATAAAATCAGGTCATAAAAGGTCATTTGTTTATTAAAAATGAATTTTGCTCAGTAATGTGACATTAATCATATAGTGTTTTGAAAAAGCTTTCATTTAACAAAAACACCTAAGTGAGTATCTGATGAATGAAGCTATACTGGGAATTAAAGCATTAAAAAACGATTATCCTTTAATTTTGTGGAGAACACATGTGCGGCATCTGTTAAACAATCCCATTAATGGCTACACACGTAGCGTTCCCTCTTTTGTTTTGGCCAGATGCTTTAGTAAACCCCAACGCCTGTAGCCAAAACCAAGGACGTTGCCCAAGCAATTACGACTCCCTTGTAATGTGGTTCATTTCAACAATCCTGAAGATCTACAATATGTTTGTTGATCTGGATTTTGTCTGTTTCTCTTTTTGAATGTAAAAGGAGAAAAAAAAATGCTGTTTGGTAAATGATTTTCATCAGATAAGACCCATTTTTATTATATTTGAATAAGGGACACAATTACCATCTAAACTGTTTTCCACATGCTATTTGTGCATCTCTTTTCAAAGTAGGTCATGCGCTACTTGGGCTGGAAAATGTTACCACTCATACTAAAAGGATTAAATCATCGAAAGAAAGTCAGGACAGAGAGTGCAAAGAAAGTGAGAGAGTGATTAACCTGCTGAAGAAATGCCATAATGCTTATAATCCACCACTGCTGCATTCATCGGTTATTGATTAGTTAGAGTGAATAATATTTCTCAGATACACACAAATGACTGATTCTGTGAAATGCACTGTAACACAAGAAATATGATAACGTCAAAATTATTTCTGCATGAAAATGCATTTTTAAAATGCTAAGGTAAAGCCCTGTTTAAAACATTTGGCGTAAAGTGACATCCAGAAATTATCTACATGTGTTCTGATGAACAAGTGAATCATTTTTGCCTTTCTGTGCTTTGTCTTAGAGTATCTATGCGAGATTACCGGCTTCAGCCGGTGCCAGACTACAGCAGACCGTGCTGAGGGCCAGTTTGAGTTTTATGTCCACACCATACAGTCCAGAACATGACAGAATGACTTTAGCAGTTCTTTACAGTGACAATCAATAAGGCTACTACATTATTGGGATCGTGTCCCCATCATGAACTCATTGACTGCTACATAGGAGAAGGATTCTGGTTTTCTGTAAGTCTCATGCACGTTTGACCAGGACAGATAAGTCATTTATATCCAAGCTCTGGTGTTTTTCTAGCGCCTGGAAGTTTAATATGTACCCTGTGTACTTTTAACATAGATTTGCATAGACCAGGGTTCCCTGCCAAACTGGCAGAGTTTACCGTTTTAAAACTACCACTGGTCCCAGTGTGCGATTGATCATTTAAAATTAATCTCTGTAACGCCATGTTTGGCACCCAATGTAGTCATGCGTAAAACCGCTGCACTTTGTGAGAGGTACTGGCCTCTATGTGGTGGAGGGCAAAAGGCCCACCACTGTAAAAACGTTTAAAAGCAGTCAAAGGTTGTGCTGGTGCACATTAAGTGTTTTGTGCACGGTTAGGACACACAAGAGAGTGTGTAACACTGTAAATTAAACCGCTGTTGACAATTTGGCACAGGCTTAGAAAAGTCCATTACATCACAAGTCAGATGTGTTGTAACCAGGGCTGTGTTTAGAGTTTTGGGGGGCCATCTGTAGAAATCGCATTCTGGGGGGGGCCCACGCAATTGTGCCTAAGCACGCTACTGGTTGTAACATGTAGAAAACCCACAGAGACACCTTAAAATATATAATACAAAGCTTTGACAATGAATGTGTGATTTTGAGATCCATCTTTTCAACTGAGGGACTCATATGCAACTTTTACAGAAGGTTCAAACACTCACTGATGCTTCAGAATGAAATACAATGCATTAAGAGCCAGGGAGTGAAAACTTTTTGAATTTGAAGATCAGGGTAAATTGAACTTATTTAGACTTGTAAGTATCTTCTGTAGCATCTGAAGGGCAGTATTAAAGAAAAAAATATGATATTTAGGGAAAATGAGACAAATTTACACCCCCCTGGTCTTAATGCATCATATTTTCTGTGAAGCACCAGTGAGCGTACTGTAATAGTTGCATACAAGTCCCCAGTTGTCCTCAGTGTGAAAAGATGGATCTCAAAACCATACAGTCATTGTTGGAAAGGGTTCAAATACACAAAAATGCTGAAAAACCAAAGAATCTGTGGGACCTGAGGGACTTTTCTGAAGAACAGAGGGCAGTTTAACTGTTCAGGACAAACAAGGGACTCATAAACAACTATTGCTAAAAAAAACAAACAAACAAACAAAAAACAAACAGCTGTGGATCAGTCTGGTAACAACACAGTGTTAAGAATCAAGTGTATGTAAACTTTTGAACAGGGTCATTTTTATACATTCAACTATTATTTTCTCTCGTTGACTATATGTAAATGTCTTTCATGTGAAATATTTTCAGGTTAGTACTAAATAAAAAATAACATGCATCCCTCTTATTTTGGTAAAAAATTTAGCAGATTCTGCAAGGTGTATGTAAACTTTTGACTTCAACTGTATAAGACAAAGGACATATAGAACATAAAGAAAATGGTGTACAATGCCTTATGTATTCACATTCCACTTTAAAAAATGTAAATTTAAGTTCCCATGACTTTCTGATATTTTAGTATTAATAATTTATTATTAAAGTATTTATTAAATCACTTTTTGATTGGCTTTCATTTTTTATATTATTACAATTCAATTAATAATTCACATTTTTTTGTATTTTAGTCATTTTTTATGTGCTTTTGTCTTTTATTATTATTTTTATTATTATTTGTCCTTTTTTATATTTCTATAGCTTTAATTCATCTTTATTTCAGCTTTAGCCATTTTGATACTTCTGCTTATACTGTATTTCAAGGCAAGTATGTCAAGGCAACATTTAAGGGTTTTTTTTAGGTTGCATTCGCATTATTTATTTATTTTTATTTATTTCCCCTGGTTTTGTTCAATTACCAAAAAAAGTAAAACTAAATGGAAACTAATGAAAAAAGAAATATTTTTTTCAGCCATAAATGGAAATGTACTTAAAAAGGGCCTCACTGTGATGAAAAATTAATAGTCATTGAACAGAGACAAAATGCGCCAGATCTGGAATGCATTAACGCAAGATCTGGTTACATATGTGTATATATCTGTTCATCTAAGCTTGTAACAGATATTATCAGATAATATCATTTATATGAATTATATTCACAGTGTTTCCATTTTATCTTGTTTTTTGCTACCTGTGTCACAATCTCCAACAATCAAAGGAAAATCACTCACAGGTTTTTCATCTCCTAGAATACCTGAAACATGATGTAATATGTTTCTGGAGTTCTTGGTGGTTACTCCCTCATGCATTGCAGCTATTTCCCAGTTTTTTTTTTTTCATTCCAGCTCGGAAAAAACCTGCCAAAACGCAGACTCACCTAGCCTCCACATGGAAAACCTGTCATAACTCACCAGAAGAGATGTAAACATGCAGCAGAGAGAGCAAGGACCCAGAGTTCCTGCATCCAGACGGTTGCTCCCAGCCAACTAAGCCTGCTGCAGAGAGGCGTTGTGTTCCTGAGACTCTGGAAATCACATAAATGGTGTCACATTTCAGTATTCACTTATGTATAATATTCATATAATGTGCATTGGTACGATCCCACATTGTGCAATACCCAAACAGTGTCAGAAGGTTTTAGTAATTACTCCAGCAGCACAAGGACACTGATATTATACACAGTGTTACATAATCATGCAGCATGTGCACATTATGACTCCTGGACACGAGACTCATGAGGACAAAAAAACGCAGCGCTCCACCCGTCTGACAGAGCACCATTTGTTATTTTGTTTGGGTGTAACCACGGACCACTCCATGTGACAAGACTGCTGTGTGTGCAGAAGTATATATATTTTTTTGATTCAAATATACTCTGATTACACTCACATAGCCTACTACAATTCCACTTTTCTTTTCCCAAGTTGAGGAGGTGACATCCATACAAATGGTTTTTGTCTGAAGTACGATGAATGCTCTGAAAGGGCTTTTCAAGTGTGCTTGCTGAAGGATGAATAAAGATTAACACCTGCACTGAGGAAAAGGTCATAAGAACACCATAGTAGACGCAGACCCCCGTCTGATTTCTGACTAGGCCAGTTCACACGAAGGCTGCGTCCGAAATCGCATAGTCTCTAAGGGGCCGTTTACACAGAATGCGTTTTTGCTTTAAAAAAAATCAATACGCAGGCAGTGATGCGGAAAATTGTTTTAAAAGTTGAACTTATTTTAACTTGATTGCCGCGCGAGACACTGCAAAAGGTGCGTCAGTCAGGCGCCTTTATATAGTGTGAGGTAATTAATTACTTTAAAAAGCCCTTTCTGTATACTGTGAATGTGTAGTAAGAATGAAATTCAAACTTACCACTTCTGTGATTCTTGTCAGACTTCAGTGAGGTTAGACGCCATGTTCAATTTAACATGAATGAAAACAAGGCTGTGAGGAAAAGACTTAAAGTGAGAGTTCATTTAAAAATGAACATTCTGTCATTAATTGACACATTGCAAAAACCCACCGTCCTTAGTTACTGTTGCTATGTCCGACAAACAATGCTGGAAATACATCAATACACACAATTTTTCAAGTTTAATGGAAAACACTGCAGGCAAAAGAACTGATTTTTCATGCACCTGTTAAGTTTGGGCTTTTTGGGTTTTTTCCATAAAGTGTTTTTTCCAAGCTAGTGGAAAGAAAAGATCCAAAAGACACTGTTAAGTGTTTCTTTTATACCATTTTATCTATTTGTGTCAATAGGTTTAAATTACAATACATATTTTTAAAGGCCGTTTTCTCAAAACTAGTTTTTTTTCCTACACTGAGCCATAAATCTCCACTTCAGTAGCACCAGGTCCAAAATTTTCATATGTATTTTTCTGGGTTTTTTTATTTTCTGTCATCATCCTTTCCTATCAAAATGCTTGCTACGGATGCGAAAACGCAGTTAAATTGAACCTGATCCGAACTTTTTTATAAAGGACAAAAGTTTTGGAGACAGTGTGTAAATGTGTTTGACACAACGTGAGGTCAAAATTTTCGGACGAGATTTTACACACATCAAACTTTACATTTTTATTCTTGTCTATATCCTGAAGGTTTTTACAGAGGGATTTGTTAATATATAATTTGTGTGATTATATACAACATTTTATTCACCCAAAAACTGTGATAAGTGTTTTCTGAATTATGGAGTGAAAAAAAAATAGATACTCAAAAATTCCCTCTGTAAAAAATGTTGACTCTAATATGTCAAATTAATAAATAAATAAAATAAGATAAACAAGAATTTTGAAACTGCATCCAGTGTTTAGATTTTTTGTCCTAGAAATGTATGCAAATTAGCACATATTTCATTAAATAATACCTAATTTTCATATTTAAACCTTTTTAGAAAACTTGTAATACAAAAAATGTTTGCAATTATCAATGTAATCAATCAACTGGTTAAGGCGATAAATATTTATCTTTTTTTACCCTATTCACCTGCAGTGTCTCGCCTTAAATCTCCCGAAGTTAATCTACTCTCGTCTAATTTGTCGGACCAAAAGGTGAACACGGCGTTATGATTGGTCAGACTGCCTGTCAATCAAGCTGCTTGTGAAGAGTCAATTACTCACCCTCATTCCGAACCATAGACAGCAACACATCTACCAAGTTCAAGGCCCAGAAAAATAGTAAGGACATCGATAAAATAGTCTATGTGACATCTGTGGTTCAACTGTAATGTTATGAAGCTATGGAAATACTTTTTGTATGTAAGATAACAAAAACAATGACTTTATACAACAATTACTTCTCTTCCGTGTCACTCTGCCATGTATTCACAACAAGAAACAAAATTGTTTTATGGAGGCTTCACCTACAGAACAGTTGCTGTTATACAACAGTACAATAGTACCTACTTCAGTCCTTTACAGACTCGTTTTCATTCCTGAAAAATGAAATATGGTGTTATACTGACTATGGTCTCCTGTCATGTGACCTACCAGTAAGTTGCAATGCATCACTGTCATTCACAAATCCTCTCCCATGGCCTCACGGGATCATTTCTGAATAGTACTTTTTGTCTATGAATACTGCCTACGAATTATGAGCAATGTGAATTTACTCTTGGACTCTTCAGATAGGCTGCATCTGAATTTGCATGCTCTATGAGTAAGTACTTTTTTATATAAGTAATTACTTTTTGATTGTTAAAATACCTTCTATATATGTGTATGAATATAATTCTGTAATGTTTTCTTTGTCTTGTGTTGCCAGAAGTCATCCAGGTACTGTTTTATAAATATAATAAATATTATGAATTCAGCATACTATTGTTTTTGCCTACTATATAGTAGGGATGTATGTAATTTTTGGTTGCAGTCCAAGAAAAAAATCATAGAGAGCACCATTTTATGTCTTCTGGGGATCTACAAAAACATAGGCCTACACACGCAAGCAGAAGTACTGGCTCATAATCATTCTCTGGGCAGCTCGTTTGTCCTCTCTGGGGGATCCCTTTCCTCCCGCTCCACTTGTTCTTTCCTTTGATCACAAGATCCAAAGCTCAGTTTTACATCACCTTAACAACACTTGTAAATCAACCGACTGACACAGTCACACTGACAAAATTATTCACATTCCTTTTCCGCAGCACCAAACTTTAGTTTCCCTTAAAAAAAGTGACCAGTTAAATTTGATCAAAAAGAGTTGGTTGTTTCAGTGTATCCTTTTACAATTTTGACATGAAGAACTTGATATCAAGATCTATGCAGATATAAATAAATATATGTAGTATAATAAAGGTAGGGTCAAGTATTGTTACTTTTGTTAGTATTATTTTATTTTTATTTAATCATTTTTTTAACAATTAGCCCTACTCATATTGTATTTTACCATATGCCACAATTTAAATGTCTCTTTATGTTTTTTGCCTTCGAATTTGCCTCGCTTGATAGAATTAAATAACAGAATCTCACATTCAGTTACACAACTTTTGAATATCTTCTGACTTCAATACAGGATTGTTCATTTTTATATGACATCAACCTAAACCTCAGCCAAAATAATCAGTTGTCTTCACCTCTGCATCTGAGTTTGCGTGTCAAGTGAACTGGCTGACATTTACGAATCAAGTCAAGTTTATTATTTTTGGATAAAAAACGATTAGTCAGATGGTCCCTGAAAAAGCAAATCAACAGACAGATATTGCTCTCACACTGTAACAAATAAACCTCTAATACTGAAATCTGTTTGACAAGCCTGTTTGAGAATGTGTGATCTTGATCATAGTCTGTCTTTTATTCCTCTGTTTCCTTTGTATACACATCCCAAAATGGCTGTGTTTCTATGGCAGCACCATCAAGAGGTAAACACTTAGAGAAAGATGAAGTCACACTTTTAGAGCCAAGTCAAAGCAGGGTGGTTGGAAACGCCTCCCGTTCAAGAGCCATCAGAGCACACTTGGAGTGATTAAAAACTGAAAACAAGCAACGGTGCCTGTTCTTCATGAAGGGGGATACTTCTGTAGTGACAAATAACCTTTTTTACTTAAACACATGTGTCTTTGAGCAGCAGGGAAAGACAATTTGTCAGTTCAGCAGAAATAATTGATTTGGAGCTCTGTGCCTCAAGGGAAGTATGAGTAATTTGGTAATGTGACTTTCTCACACTTTGTAGCATGTGATGAATTTTGAGATTCCAATAATGTTCAAAAATTGGACATCGCTATCTTGTCTCTTGGTTTTCTCACTTCAATAAAACAAGGAACGGCATGTTTTCTTTTACGTCAATGCATTCCAAACCATAATTTCTGACTTTTACTTCACTACATTTCAGAACATATGATTACTTTTAAATCTGAAGTTAAAAAAAAAGACCCACTCAGAGACACAATGGAGATGTCTGATCTGATTTTAACTTAATTTAACTGATCTGATTGCAGCAGTTAATCACTCACTAATTCAATCAGAGCAAAAATCAAGTTAGCAATTCACTGCATTGAACTTGATAAGCGACTTTTCTTGATTACATACACACATTTTAGTAGCTATGTATTTTACCATTTTGAATGGGTTTAACCAAAATGAAAATACTCTAATACATTACAGATATTTTGTGACCCTGGACCACAAAACCAGTCATAAGTATGGTTCAAAATTATCGATTTTTCTTTTATGCCTAAAATCATTAGGATATTAAGTAAAGATCATGTTCCATGAAGATATTTTGTAAATTTCCTACCGTAAATATATTAAAACTTAATTTTTGATTTGTAATATGCATTGCTAAGAACTTAATTTGGACAACCTTAAAGACAATTTTCTCAATATTTTGATTTTTTTTGCCCCCTCAGATTCCAGATTTTAAAATAGTTGTATCACAGCCAAATATTGTCCTATCCTAACAAACCATACATCAATGGAAAGCTTATTTATTCAGCTTTATAAATGATGGATGTGAAAAATTGCCCCTTGACTGGTTTTGTGGTCCAGGGTCACATATACTTACTGCAGGGTTCCCACACTTTGGTTCACTTCAAATTCAAGGGCCTTTCCAGGTTCAATACCCTCAAATTCAAGGAACTAATGTGGGGACACATTTCAAGTGAGAGCAAGGTTACATCTTGTTACCTTGTAAGATACATTGTTACAGTTTTCATGTGTCAAACACAACTATGCAAAAAAGCATTTTTTGGCCATATGACAGAGATCTAATAATCTACTTGTTGCATTTCTTGGGGGTTAAAAAGCCCCCAAAGTAGCGCAATGACCACATCCTAAAATTTCCATACTTAAATGTTTATTTTACAATCACCCTTGATTGCAGATTGATCATAAACACAGCTAAATGGCTTCCTAACAGTAGCCATCACAAAACTTATCATCTTGCACAGTTTTATCACAGGTAGAATGCAAAATGTTTCAATACAAGCATTTCAGTCAAATGTAACTTATGCAATATTTCAAACATTTAACCCACGGAAGAAAATCAACCCTTCGCAACAGTTTAAAATCAGCCCAATTCTGTGCAAAAAAATACAGATTTGGCAACCCTACATGCAACACAAGGGGTCTCTTTACAAGAGTAAAGAGAGATGACTGACAAATCATGCTGGAGGATTTGCTGTTCAGCATGTGCTTATATCTGATCATGTAAGATTTGCTCCCTTTATATGGAGTGCGTGTGATCACGAAATTGAAAATGAATAGCCGCTCATTCAAAAGAGATTTAAACACTCTGCATACAACAGAGGCTCCCTGATGCACGAAAATTATATTCAATATTAGAATGACTGCGTGAACAGGCGGCAGTGGCCCCCGAAATTCAGCGGGAGCAGGATCAAGAAAACAGTCCCGTGTAGGGCTTTAATACAAAAACGCACACAATGAATGGCAACTGTAGAAAGAAAAAGCCGAATCCCGAACATTTTAGGCAATTTAGAAATCCCTGGCGGACACATTTTTATGTCCAGGGAAAAGAGGACGTATTGTCACCCTAACTAACATAAGTCAAGCAAGCTAGTATGCATAGGCCACGCATGTTGGCGAAATAACACATTAGTGGGCTGGAGGGACAAAATAAATTCAAGCTCTTTCAAAGACCTGTATCTACGTATGTTTATTTTCAGTGCCTTAAAAAAAATGCAGATTCACAAACTTTCAAGGATTTCAAGGACTTGTGGGAACCCTGTTACTGTCTACAGTGTTGGGGGTAACACGAGTTTCATAATCAGAATAATTTTTTCAAGTAACTAGTAAAGTAACACATTACTTTTAAATTTACAATGAAATATCTGAGCTACTTTTTCAAAAAGTAGTTACTTTGTTTTCCAATGTATTCACTGACAGCTCTCCTGTCCCTGTGTTGACAGAAAGTGGCAGTAAGGTGCAGAGGCTGAGGCCTCTGTTGATTGTTTTTTTTTTTTGTTTTGTTTTTTTGGTATTTTAATTAAAAACAAACAGCAAGCCCTGCCCAGGTGACAAAAAGTAACACAAAAGTAATTAAAAAGTAAACATTACTTTGTATAAAAAGTAACTAACACAATTAGTTACTTCTTAACATAATACTGTAATTGATTACTTTTAAAAGTAACTTACCCAACACTGACTGTCTACCATTTAATAGGAAAGATTAGAGACAGACCAAACTCATAATAGCTGTTATCTTTCATTAAAACATGTCTTAAACCAGGGGTGCTCAACCCTGTTCCTGGAGATCTACCTTCCTGCAAAAGTTCAGCTCCAACCCTGATCAAACACAACTGAACCAACTAATAGGATCTGAAGGAGCACTTGATAATTACAGACAGGTGTGTTTGATAAGGGTTGGAACTAAACTCTGCAGGAAGTTAGATCTCCAGGAGCAGGGTTGGGCACCCCTGCCTTAAACCATCAACTCCAATGCACATTAAAAATAATTTTGTTCTGAATTCAATCAAGACGGAAGATGGATGTCAGACTCCAAACCCACTGGATGCCATATGGATCAAGACAGATTGAGATTTTTAATGTGCTATTCCCTCTAACAGGCAAACTCCTCATTGCTTAACCCTGACATATAACAATAACTATTCTGTCTTAAAACAAATTGCTCACACCTGAGATGGAGTCTAAAATCCCACGCTAAGATTTTTTTCCAACATTACTGTTCCTTGTTTTCCTTTCTTTATTAGGAAGCCGAATTTAACAGATTAGCCCCATTTAACTGCGTACATAAAAAAAGGAACACTTAATCACTTTACTGTCTTATTAATCAACACCTGATAAGAAGTTAGAAAAACAACAAAGGTACAAATACGCTGCAATAAAAACGGATTTTAATGTTCAGCCCTTCTGGCTTTAATCTGCTGGGTCAGATCAGCTTAGCTTCTCTTTCTCTGATGCATCCATTAAGTCTCAGTATAATAGAATGACAGACAGTTGTAGGACACAGAACTCCTCCTGGTTCCTCGGATAGCGCTATGGAAAATTCACTTGCTATCTGTCTTCTCTTCTGCCTGAGAAATTAAACACATGAGGGGCTGATGGTGGGCCTGGCCGTGGCTCAAATGCACCGCAGGTGGAATATTTGTGTTATTGTGGAAGAATTCGTGCCATGCTCCAAAGTTGCTCTTCAGTCTTGACTAGATGTTTGCAGGGGTGAAGCTCATATTGCATTTCATGCTGACATGAACTATTTCAAAGTGTTCTGAGGTGCTGAGTGAGAGGAAGTAATTGTTGTGATGAAGGACAAAGAACTTCCCTTCTTCATGTTTGTTTAAATTACTGAGCAAGTACATGAAAACAAATCAAACAGTGATAAGATCTAACCTTCTCCCATAGGGCAGCGGCTTCATCTTATACTGGGTAACTATGCTGAAGCACTGAAGATGTCCTTTTTCAATGCTAAGGTTTATTTAATCTAAAACAAGGAATAAGAAATAACATCTGTTGGTATAAAACATTCAAAACTATAAAGATTGATAGTTTGACCCCTTGCAAAGACCCGCACTCCTTCGTCCATAGTGCTTTCATGTCACACATGTTCTTACTCAGTAGAAAATACATCGCGGAGCAAAGAGGAAACTGACAACACGCCAACAGACAAGACAGAGCAGGTTACCTTTTAGGGCTGTCACTAATGATTAAGTTGGTAATCGAGTAACAGGACGATTATTCTGACGATTAATCGAGTAATTGGATAATTAAAATTAATTTTTCGTAGTAATAAAAATATACCTACATGAACAATAGCCTTTAAAATTACTTAAAATACATGTACAATAGCAATGAGCCAATAATAATTAGTTCAAATCAAGTATCAAAAGCAAATAATCATATGGTTTTATTAAAGGGATCCTATTATGCTCTTTTACAAAGTCTTGATTTTGTTTTGGGGGTGTACTAGAACATGTTCTCAGGCTTGGTGGTTTGAAAAATGCATTATTTTTCACATAATTTAAATTATTACAATACCTTTTTCCCCAGCCTGGTACAAAAGGCTCGATTAGTTCCTTCCAAAAAACTAAATGTGTTGTGACTGGTCATCTGTCCCAGTGCATTGTGATTGGCGAACATCTTAGACCGTGTTTCAGTACTGCCACGCCCCTTGTCAAACCAGCAAGTTCTGTGTACAACTGTTAGCACAAGCTAGATTAAATTGATTCTTACATTTTAAATATGGACGCATTGATTCGCTTCAGGAGGCCTTTATTGACCCCTCCGGAGCCGTGTGAGCCACTTTTAATTATGGATGGATGCACTTTATTGGATGAAGAGAAACAACTGTCTATGCCATTCTAAAGCTTGGGAGTGCCAGGATAATTTTTAATATAACTCCGATTGCATTCATCTGAAAGAAGGAAGTCATATACACCTAGGATGCATGGAGGGTGAGTAAATAACATGCTACAGTAGTGTTGGGTCCTATCGTCAGCCTGTGAGATCGCCGATACATGATATTATTGTCCTAATTTATTTAATTATTTACATACTTAGTTTCATTGTCCAAAATCAGTTCCAGGATAAGGTTAAAAGCAGCCTAATTAAGGTTAAAAGCAGCAGTTTTTAATATGACTTAATTTGTATTTAACATGACAACAATTGAATCAGCCACACCTCCGTATGTTTCAACCCCCTATACTGCACACATCTACAGCGCAGCTCCGACACCTCCACCGGAGCAGATCACAGCGCATCTCATCAATGCTTGGGTTTATACCCGCCGCTCACTGAAGCATCCCAGAAATGGCTCTCCGCACTGCATTGCTAAAGTTAGGCTAATCCCCCACCTTGTCTCTACCCACCCCCTAACCATTCGGATTTCAGTAGGCAGGATTTATATTAATGAAATTCTAATGGGCCACGTTGTGACATCATAACATCCGGAAAACAAACGCTGTAGGGATTTTTAAAAAAAAACTAAATATCTCCCTTTGGAGTGGACTTTGAAATTTGTAACTTTGTAGATCTTTTTTATGCCCAAACATACACACCACACACTGACTAAATTTCAAAAAGTGAAAAAGCATAATAGGACCCCTTTAAACAAAACAAAACTAATATATCATATACAATAGAGATAATGCATATTACACATTATATCAAAGGCATGCAGAGGCTATCAACGGCCTGGCGATTGTTTTTACACTTTACTGCGCAATCAAGTCCTTGTTTAATACAGATTAAACAACTTTTAATTAAAATGTCTACTTAATCTTTAATATTTAGCCATTTCTTTATGACAGAAATATTACATCCATTGTAATTTATTGAATATGTGGACATCATGAGGGTTTAAACTTTTATTTTGAAATCGTGATGAACAGTTACCATTTTGAGAAACATAATTATGTATTCTCCTGTGTTTGTGTAGATTTATAAATTTACCTTACAAATCTGATGAAATGGTGCATGTTGCATTCCCAGATGAACATTCAATAAACCCAAACTCACAACAAACTGCAGATGAGTTTGAGACATATATTAAACCTGCATTGCATATATTTATTTAATTGAATAGTAGCATTTGTGAATTTAAAATAGCATTATACCTTACTATGATTTTGGGTTTAATAGGTTTAATATATCATGCAGCCTTGGAAAACAGTCTTATAATGCGTTTCATGGATTCTTGTGAGTGGAAAGCATCACTTCCGGTATTTTGCTGGTTACTCGACTCGGGCAAAATGCAAGCAAGGATTTTTTTTAAATCAAGTACTCGAATTGAATTGAGGAATTGTGACAGCCAGTGTTGCCAAGTCTGCGGTTTTCCTGCGCAATTGGGCTACTTTAACACTGTTGCCGTGAGTTGTTTTTCATGTCTGCGGGTTGAAGTGACCCCAAAAACGTGATATTTATTCCCTTGAATGCGAATTTTACAAGGGGAACCCCCCCAAATAGCCTGTATTTAACCCCTGGCAAATACAATTTTAATGGGGGACCCCGCTCAAAACACAATTGGACTAGTTTTGGGCTAGTTTTGAGTAGCAATTTTGTTGTGAAAACCTGAATAGTTATATTAGGAAATAAACATGAATGAATGTCAGAAGAACCAATAATTATTTTTACAGATGGACTTTTTTACATGGTTCTTTAATATAAAAATAATAATTTGTTTGTCACAGTTCTGCATTTCAGATAAGCTTAAAAAAAATACAATTGTGGAACATCTGCCAGAATAATACAACATATTTAGTTCAAAGAATCCCTAATTAAGTGAGTAATTCTAAAAGAACTGAGAGGGAATCGAACCGGATAACATTGTGTCTCCCTCACTCTTGCATCATCTAATGATAAAACCACTCTCCTCTCAAGATACACCAGTTCAGCGATACCTTTAGTACTGCTCAGATAGACAGCAGAGAAAAAACAGATGTAGTGAAAGAGAAGGGGGAAAAAGACAGAGAAAACATCTGGACAGACAGACAATTGCGTAGCAGAGACATTCATCTTATCCGCATCCTTGCACGGTCGTCAGACTTGAATTATATTTTAATGCTTTCCATTGGGATGCGTTCCTGTGCCAGAATTATCATCATGTGTGCTTAGACACAAGGAGACAAACATTGTAGCCAACGAGATAGAGCAGCAATGGGAGAAGAAGAAGAATGATGGAGGGGCAGAGAGACAAGCAGGCAGGAGAACTGAAAGATGCTGAAACTCATAAACCATAGTTGGGCAAGACTGGGATTTGTTAGTCAAGATGCACCAGTTCAGCAATGGTAGCATAAGGCACTGCTACATCTGCAGTAAAGATAAAGATACATCCACCATGTGAGCAAATGTATAGATATGCTTTAATGATAATAGATGACCAGTGTGGCAAAGAAATCATGCGCAATATATCTGTACAATACAATAACCAAATACATATACGGATGAATAGAGAAGTTTTTTCTCTCCCGTCTCCTGGCTGTAGTGCAGTGTCATTAAATTTGCAAAATTCCATACAGAAATAACATCTTGAAAACTCATTAAGTGTCACTCAAGTCATAGGCTACATGGAAAAATATAAAAGTTGCTCTCATTCACTTAGCCCCACGGCAACAGGATTTCCAAAGTAATATACAGCATAATGGCTTATTAATATCCTTGATTTAAATAATATCCTGAACTGACTCTACAGAACGCGGTATGGCTGAACACGTTTCTCCCTGAACATGCCAGCACCTCCCAAATTAGGAGTCGAAAAAGAGAAAACCAGGAGAGTTTACTCTGCTTTTCTTGCCTCTATCAACAGCCCTTCCCCACCTGCTCAGCTCACCAGCCACCCTCAACAACAAAACACTGCATTCTATGTTTGCCATTGTGTTAATCTGTCCTAATAATTACTTTTAATTAAAAAGTAATCACAATAATTGTAAACATCCGAATTGCCACACGAGATTTAAACAGCTGTTAGAAATTACGTTTGACAATTTAAGCCCTATTGTGCCACAAACTAAGCATATTCCAAAGCTCTTTGGGAGTGTAACGTTAGTTTTTTTTTTTCCCTCCTCTTCATTACATAATCACTGCAGCATGGATTTTAGCACTCCATCATTTTATGCACATTACAGTAACATCATCAAGAAAGTTTAATTACAAAATCTTTTCCTCTTTAACTAGTCCCAGAAGGAGACGACGGGTGTGGGACCATCAACCTCCAAAATGGAAAATTACATAGGTCATTTTGCAACACCACATTTTGTAACACCATCAGAAGGCATAATAATTTAATAACAGACAACATAATTAAAATCACACTATAATGCACTATGAAATTGATTAAATGATTAAATACTTATAAAGTAACTTCCTAAATAAAATGTCTTTGAAGAAACCAAATAAGCGATTGATTCATTGACTCACTCAGAAGTTTCTAGCCTTTCAACATTACTGGGGCTGTACTTCCCATATTTTGGATACTTTTTTGGGTTACTGTTATTTATATATATCTGCTAAATGAACAAATGTAAATGTATGTCTTCAACTGCACAGATCCTGCTTCAGCGGGTTTTCACAACGCATTATCAATCGGCCATACTGGCGGCACTGAACGTCAACAATGCCACCGAACTAAACGGAACTCTTAAATTTTGCTGATTATTCCTGGGGAAAATGGTCATAAATGATCATGTTTGGGCTGTAAGGAGTTAAAGGATAGATTAGTTCACCCAAAAATGAAAATTACCCCATGATTTACTCACCCTCAAGCCAGCCTAGGTGTATCCCTGGTGAAAAAACCAGCATATGCTGGTAGGTATGTTTTGATGCTGGTTTACGCTGGTCCTTTGCTGGTTTATGCTGGTTTTTGCTGGTCATGTTGCTGGAACGAACCAGCAAAGGACCAGCATAAACCAGCAAAGGACTAGCTTAAACCAGCATCAAAACCTACCTAACCAGCATTCCAGCATCAAAACCTACCTACCAGCATATGCTGTTTTTTTCACCAGGGATATCTTTCTTCTTTCAGACGAATACAATCAGAGTTATATTAAAAAATATCCTGGCTCTTTCAGGCTTTATAATGGCAGTGAATGTAGATTTTAAGCAAAATAAAGTGCATCCATCCATCATAAAAAGTACTCCACACGCTGGTTTATAAAGGCCTTCCGATATTTTAAACTTTGTAAACACTTATTTCTAGCTTCCGCTAACTGTTGTGAGAGACCGGCGTTAACTATCCTTTTAATGATTACTATTAAAGACAGTCACTTATCGCCTCCTACTGGACATCTAATGCAAAGCCGACAGGTTGGAGTCAGAAAAGCACAATACTACCCTATTTTTAAATTCTAAAACATTAGCTGTGATGGCAAAGTTAGTGGTAACTTTGGTAATAAAAATATTGTGTACGCCCAAACCAAATGTACAACATATGGCTGTTCTCTCTGGTCAATAAGCAAGATGTTCCCCATTTATCAGAATATCTGATCACGGCTGGTCCTGTGATGGATAGGCCACCTGTCCAGGGTGTTTCCCTGCCTTTGGCCTGGGATATGCTGGGAAAAGCTCCAACACTCCCCACTGACCCTATGTTGAATAAGCGGGTATTGAAGATAGACGGATGCTGGATGGACAGCAGGCAGTGTTGCTATGATCAAAGCGTGGCTTCATCTCAGTACTGATGTATTTAGAGGGACTGGACAACATAAGTAAGACACTTATCAAGGCCACCCTCAGAATAGCTTCAGGGCCTCATGCTGTGAAGTCTGTCTATTATGACCTTTCAAGAATATTCCAAGAACTTTTTCAGTTCTTGAAAGGGTGAGGGAAGAGGAAAATGACATGCTCCAGATCCTACCTGTGAAGATTCAGTGAGGTTTACCTCATTCTGGTGCTGATAAAATCACATTTGCTTTTTTAGCATGGAGTGTTAACATAAACATAAGAAACCATAATTGCATAACAGGGCATTCCTTATCCTGCCCTGCAAATATAAAACTGTTGAGAAAAAAGACATGATTTAATGAACTTTTTGAATTCTCACAAATAGACTTAACTGCACTAATTGTAGTATGACTTCAATTAGCCAGTTTGTTTTCAGCATTCACAAAATGAATCAATCATGTGATTTTGAAAATGATCAATACCTTTGCAAGAGAATGGAAGAGAAAACACAAAATGATTGCAAATAAACACAAAGCATTAATTTCCTTTATCATCCTATTTCATATTTTTTCCATCACCGTGGCTCCATAATAATCCTATAACAGTCACCACATTTGTGGGAACTCGCAAACGCTTAACAAAACTGCAACATTTTCCCATATGACATAGTTTGTTCAGACTCAACCCTGTTAGGCTGGTTTAAGATGTTTTTATACACATTAAGTTTCCAAAGTGTCCATGACTCAGAACCTCCATATGCTGAACAAACTCTTTTCTTATACTGTAGCTTTATGGTCACTATACGGAAGCACAGCTGAGCACAGTCGTTAGCAGGTTATTGTAGGTTAAAGGCCTCGTTTGGCCTTATCCAATCGTAACCCATCTGGTAGCAGGAAATTGGGCTGAAGATGACTCCTAAGACCATATTACTGTTTTCCATTGCTGAGGGCTCTGTTGCTTATTGCTTTATTTCCATAGCTCAAGGGTTTTTGCTTCACATTATGCGTTTAGTTCAAGTACTTTCCAGACGAGACCTAGCTGCCATAAATTCCAGCTTTTCAAAGATCATGAAGCTGTTTTTGTTGTGACTGAGAGGGTTTAGTCAATTCTTTCGTAATTTCTGAGATTTTCGTACATGGCATTCATTCTGCATTCTTGACAATGTTCCCTTTGACTTGTTTCATAATTTTCCTGTTTTTGCAAATGATGCCCTTTCAGACCTGTTTTGCACTAGTCTGACCTCTTTTAAAATATACTGCATCTGTAACCTGCATTTTTCATAATTGTTTTTGTTCAATAACAAGTAGTTTGAATGAAAGAAGAAATGAATAAACAAATAATGATACAGAAAGAGACATAAATATTTCCCTGAAAGGTTAGTTGTGTACTTTCTCCTGGAGTCACTTGGCTGTGGAGATTTAAAGCATCTGTTTTTGTCTAAAGATCTGCTGATGGAAAAACCCCTGGCAGGGAGAAAGAAGAATGTTTTACAAACAAGCAAACACAAAAGTGAACGTGCAAACATAGCCTGTCAAACGTACACACCGAGTTAAAATAGAAATGATACAAAAGCTTTAATGCTGAACTCTGAAATAGATTATGATATTCACATTGTGTGGCAGACATACAGCTCTTTGCACAAGACTTCTGGCTCTGATTGTTGTCAGAACTTGCCTAAACAGGCCAGCTGGTGTTAAGGGGTTAAAGCAATTTTAGTCTGCCCTTTGAGCCCATAAAACAAACCTGCACTTTAACCTCTGATTCTCTGTCAGCCTCCCTTTCCCTTTTGAACTGAGCCTCATGCTCCTCAGACCACACTTGAAAAGGTCAGATCTGTATTTAGCAATTATTTAACAACATGGACATGATATAAGACACTTAAGCACTGAGAATCTCAATCAAACTGACAGAATCAATCAAAAAACATGGGAAAAAATAAATAAAATTCCTTTGAATCACTTTAAAACACTTTCCAATTTTCCAAGTTTACATATACCTTTCAGAATCTGCAAAATGTTAATTATTTTGCAAAATGCATGTTATTTTTTTCATTTAGTACTGGCCTGAATAAGATATTTCACATAAAAGATGTTTTTTATATATTTTTTATAAAAATTACCCTGTTCAAAAGTTTACATACACTTGATTCTTAAAATTCGTTGTTAACTGAATGATCCACAGCTGTGTTTTTTTGTTTAGTGATAGTTGTTCATGAGTCCCTTGTTTGTCCTGAACAGTTAAACTGCCTGCTGTTCTTCAGAAAAATCTTTCAGGTCCCACAAATTATTTGGGTTTTCAGCATTTTTGTGTATTTGAAGCCTTTCCAACAATGACTGTATGATTTTGAGATCCATCTTTTCAACTATTACAGAAGGTTCAAACGCTCACTGATACTCCAGAAGAAAACACAAGGCTTTAAGAGCCAGGTGTGAAAATCAGGGTAAATTTAACTTATTTTGTCTTCTGGGAAACATGTAAGTATCTTCTGTAACTTCTAAAGGGCAGTACTAAATAACAAAAAAAATATATATATATTTAGGCAAAATGAGAAAAATGTACACATCATCTTTCTGTTCAAAAGTTTACACCCCTGGCTCTTAGTGTGTCATTATTACAGTCAGTTTAGTTCATTGATGTTTCAGTTTAGTTCAATCATGTTAAAAAGCTAATCAGTTATGATCAATTTAACCATAAGCAGTTTTACCAAATGCAGTTGTCATTATTCTGTGTCATAATTGACACTAAAGTACCATCTACCATCTGTGGATAAAGTGATGTATTTATGGCCATTAGTAACTGGAACAATAGAAGGATGGGGGACGAGTTGTTTTCTAAAATAAATCAACTCAGAAATCTCGACCTACAGATGTGCGGAGTGATGGATGGGTACTGCAGCGATGACCTTTCTGTGGAAAAAAAGACAAGTGTTGATTAAGCGACAAGTGTTCATTCTGACCTGAACGCTGCATTCTTTCCATTTGTTGTCTCTGTTGTCTTTCCTTTGGCTGTTTCAAGCTGCTTGTGCAAACAGAGGGATATTTTGAACCATCTGATGACAAGAATTAGCATGAGTGCTACGCCTGGGTATAGTACATCACGTACTGAGTGGAGCTTTATGTCAGACATGCAAAGTCTCCTCAGACGTATTCCAGATCCTCCGTGTCTCTCTGACAATAAGCATTTTTTAAATGCGTTGTAACCTCCAGTGATTTTTCACTTCGTGATGCGATCGTTTTTCCATAAAAAGGAGAAAAATCAGTACATCTGCACAAAAAAACTGACCTAGATTTTCCATGTACCTTGAAGAAAAATGAAATCATGTCAGACAGAGATAGCTAAATGTAGAAACTGATAAACATTTGTTATGAATTTTGGAGTGACTTAAAGGAATATTCCAGGTTCAGTGCCAATCTGTAAACATTAAAATACTCACTGTTTAGCTTTCTAGCCTATAAAATCTGTTACTATAACAACAATCCTAAAATAACAGACAAATTACTTAAACAGCTTCAAAGCGCATTTTTAATTTGAAGTTTGTCAAAATTAGCTCCATTTGCTCCCATTGTGATTTACAAGTCTAAACTATTTTATGTGGTAATTTCAGCTTAACTTGTATTGAACCCAGGAACATTCCTATAATTTATGCAGTTTAAATATCCTCACCTGAAGTTTCTTAAACACAAAGACATTTTTGGATGGCAATTAGGAGTAATGATGGTTGTTTCTCTGTACCTATTTCTTCCTTTATACATGGGCCAGCTGATCTGTCAGTTTGAAATGTGTTGCCTCATGATTTGGCACTATGGATTTGTGTTTGTTTCAGCTGGCACTGGGTTCTCAGAGGGGTCCTCCACTATTTTTTTGCTCTAGGTTAGTTGTAAATGCAAAAGCTGTATCATAAACCAGGCTTTCGGTAAGAAACTGCCAGAAATAATGCACGTTATCGCAAAGCGTTGCCTAACCTTTCCAAAACAACACGTAGGAAACTAAAACTCAATTGCTCTTTAAACTCGTGGGTCAATTTAAAACACGATAAGAGTTTCAAGGTTGTCAGCGACTTGCTATGCTAACAAAAATTCTTTATGTGTAATACCGTCTGGCTAATCGGAAGATACTGGTGTTTTCCTTAATTGCATAAGCATTTTGGCGAGCCAAAGCATTTTCATGTTAGCCATCGGATCACTGAGAACCAGATGTTACACATAAAAATCAAGTTGACCTCTCATGAAAGCCTCTTTTGAACAATGTTGGACGGAGCCTCAAAGTGAAACGATTCAATTTTCCATCTAATTAGCTGGAAAGTTTACCCACAGATCCATCTTCCTCAAAGCTGAACATGAGCGGATCGAAGTTTGATCTTTCAGGCAGGTGTTTCTCTTTTCGATCTCTCCATGATCACTTCTCTTTGGCAGGGTAAAGCTATTGAACACGTGTATATTTTATGATGGAGAGTTTTCTGACCTGTGAGCGAGAGATAAAAGCTAAGCTGCTTCACCTGGTTGCAAGACTATGCTACTCAGAGTTTGTCTGTTCAGTCTTCATGAACTGAGCTGTTTTGTTGTGGGAACCGCAGTAATTGTACATTTTTTTTGAAGATATCAAACTCTAAACCAGTTTCTGCCGTACACACAACCAAATGCTCATAAACATTTCAACTTTGACAGTTTATAGACTGTAAATAGCGCACATTTGTGCATTTTGTTTTAAAAGGCCAGCAGTCCTCACTAACACCATCTTTCTTCTTGTTCCAAGTGATAGTGATGCTGTTGTAACACTTACAAAGCCAGACCTGAGAAACGTGGGATCAAACATACTTTTTACACTCTACAGTGCTTAACAGTGTAGTCTGTATATCCACCTATTTCCTTTGTAACCGATAAGCACCGTCTTAATGGATTCTAAATTCCATTTGGGAGCTCTCGTCTTCTGGTCTTGCATAGAAATCCATGTTAAAACGGGGTCAAAAGATGATGAATTAATTTAACTGAACCATTTCAATATAGCTAAATATAAAAATGTGCGCAAGGTTAAGCTGTGCTGTTGTTGGGCGCCACAGTAACAGCAGTAAGCTTTAAGAATACCTGTAAAGTACTTGTTTTGCTTACTAGCAAATCTGTCCATTTCTGGGGCTGTTTCTTGCATAAAGGACGATAGAAGAAGACGAGCATGGCTGGCACCACTTAAGTGTGAAGTTATAAAATAAAATGTTAAAATAATGTGAGTTAATCGGATGCACATTTTCCACAAGTTGATATGATTCTTTATGGTCTTGATGAAAAGTCTATACTTTGGTTAAAATTTCTCAATGATAGTCTAAAACAACACACTTTTTACCTTGTCAGAATCAGCTCTTTTCACAGCAACCCATTTTGTTGCATTTCTCCTTAAATGCTAATGAGCTCTCCTCACCCCACCCCTCTCTTCGGTGAGGTGACAGGCCATCCTATTTAGTTTAGCCACAAACTGCCGCTTGAACGAATGATTCGCGCAAACATAGAGGGATATATATAGATTGGGAGGCGCATTCCCTTTCACAAACAAAAGTAATTCACTGCATCTTCAGCGGCTCAGATGTCGGGAGTAAATGACGATCACTATGTTCATTATTACATCCAGTAACACAAGACCTTAATCGCTCAATCGGAGATATTCTTGTCCCACAAAGTGGGCGGACTGCTACAGCTGATCTGAGGTAAAACGCTCATGTCAATCAACTATTGTGGGAGCAGCCTCAACGCCACAACGACAGGTGTCTGAGAATGGCTCGATTTGAAAAAGGGAATATTATTTTTACAGATTAAAAAAAAAAACACTGCATGGATTTTTATCATTATACGGAAGATTTGTACATACACTGCCAACACACATTAATGTTCAAACAACATGTAAAAGTGAATTTAGCATCCGATGACCCCTTTAATTCGACTAGAAACACCAGAGACCTGAAATGTAAAGCACTGTTACAGTCGGACGAGACTTCCGCGTTCAGGAAAAAGGTATCATAGGTGAATTTAGTCATTTTTCAAAAATTTGGTTTGGAACTGACACAATTTTTTTCTCACATCGCATGTCATATTTAATCTTTTCAATGACACTATGCTTCTCACACTTCTTAGTGAACAAGTACACCGTAAATATGTTTCATTAGTTAACATTAGTTAACTACTTTAGTTAACATAACTAAGAACAAAGAATGAACAATACTTCTACAGCATTTATTAATCTTAGTTAATGTTAATTTCAGCATCACAATTTGTGTTGAACTAACAGTGAACAACTGTATTTTCATTAACTAACATTAACAAAGATTAATAAATACTTTATTAAAGTTCATTGTCTGTTCTTGTTAGTTAATACATTAGTTGAACAAACACTCTTTTGTGCGTTTTATCTTCTCTACCTTTTTCTCTTGTGCTTGACATTTACTTTCTGTTAATACATGAACATTTTGCATTAGTGTGGAAATGGGAACTGTTCACAGAAAGTGTGTAAATACAACTGCTGTGGGTGCCACGTGCAGGAAGAGGCTTTATGATAAGGCATAAAAAGAGAAACTTGGGACCCTACAGCATAACAGGCAACTCAGACAACACCCAAACAAGTGTTCATTCTCTAAGGGGAATGTTTATGAGCATCATTTTGTAAATTGCAGTAAAAGATGTGACAGTGTGCACATGTGTCAAAACTATAGCAGATTAAAACAGAAATCTCTCTTTTTTTTTAATACAGTCCTTTTTCATGGTGATATTTTAATATCAATTGGTGGAAATGCAAGGAGACAGTGTGACAGATGGTTGTTTTTATTCAGACCTAAACTACTTATCTAAATGCAGTTAAATCACTGGTATCATGAGAACTTTCTTGATTAGGTGGAGAAAGTAGGAACCCTGTGAACAGCCAATTTGTTCTCTTGGGCCTTTCATACCACTGCTGCTGGAAACGTCCGAACAGAGTGCAAAGAAAAAATGGAATAATTTAGTATGTAAAAACAAACATATAAAAACTTTTTAGGGAATATTTTTTTTGGACCAGTTGTTGTTGTAAATGGCTGTGAACAGAGCTGTTTTTGATAAAAAAAAAAAAAAAAAAAAAAAAAAAAAAAAACAGTTTTTTTACATGACTATTGAGGAATTGTAATTTTGCAGACAATTAATGAAGACCCTAAAGAATGATACCAACTGGCCAACTGTGAAAATGGGCATCCGATGTCCTCTTAAAAAATAAATAAATAAATAAATAAATACACAGTTGATGTCAAAAGTTTACATACATCTTGCAGAATCTGCAAAATGTTAACTATTTTACCAAAATATAAAGGATCATACCAAATGCATGTAATGCATGTAATGCATGTAATGCATGACCTGAATAAAATATTTTACATTAAAAGACATTTGCACATAGTCCACAAGAGAAAATAATAGTTGAATTTATAAAAATGACCTGTTCAAAAGTTTACATACACTTGATTCTTAATACTGTGTTGTTGAATGATCCACAAGTCCCACAAATTCTTTTTTTTTTTTTAAGCATTTTTGTGTATTTGAACTCTTTGCAATGACTGTATGATTTTGTGATCCATCTTTTCACACTGTGGACAACTGAGGGACTCATATGCAACTATAACAGAAAGTTCTCAAAATCATACAGTCATTGTTGCATAGGGTTCAAATACACAAAAATGCTGAAAAAACAAAGAATTTGTGAGACCTTAAGGATTTTTCTAAAGAACAGCAGGCAGTTTAACTGTTCAGGACAAACAAGGGACTCATGAACAACTATCAGTAAAAAAAAAACTCTGGATCATTCATGTAACAACAACGTAATAAGAATCAAGTTTATGTAGACTTTTGAACAGGGTCATTTTTTATAAATTCAACTATTATTTTGTCTTGTGAACAATATGTAAATGTCTTTTATGTGACATATCTTATGCAGGTCAGTACTAAATAAAAAACAACAACATGCATTTTGTATTATCCCACTTATTCTGGTAAAACAATTAACATTTTGCAGATTCTGCAAGGTCTATTTAAATTTTAACTTCAACCATACTTACATATCTCACTTCCTTTGGTCATAATCTCCTTCTCTTCCTTTGGTCTTGGAAGACATGAGGAATCCTAACATGTTGTTTGTCAACCTCATTATATATGAAAAATGTACTGAATTCCAGAATGAGAAACTTGAACAGTAATCTCTGTTTGGATAGACACAATTTATTCAATACCAACCCCTGGTTTACCACCACATTTGATCTTTTAGAAATAATAATGGTAAACTTTATGTAACGCAGAGAAAACATAGTCTTTTTCCTAACCCAAACCCTCCATTAAAAATACCATAATGGTACTTGTGGTCAGGCAAATGCGCCTTATTCATCTATCAACAATAAAAATATAGAAAACACCAAAAAGAAATAAGTCACACGATGTGTGGCACAGCTCAAAGCGTCACTGGATCATGAGGAAAAAACATTTACTTTAAAATATAGACAATAACGGCAAGTTGAGGGGTCAAAAGATTAATTTTCCAAATATAGACTAGTGGTCTCAGAGCAGACATGTTTCCATTTATACACAGTACTTCTTAATGAAAGACTATTTAGAGCAACAGCATATAAAAGTCTGAAAAGAACATTTATCCAGCATACTCTAAATTAATCAGAGTAGTAGCAAAAATACTAAACTATACTTCTTTTTAATGTGTCACTGGCATAATCATCAACACAAAAAAAATATGCATCTCATCAGTCATCTGTGTTATTTAGAGAGTTTTAAATAAAGTTATATGCGGCTATCTTTAATCACAGACAAATGTTTTCCCTGGCAAAGAGAGTGAAAGTGAAGTTAGTAAGCATAAGAAAAGGAAATTAGGAGAGCAGGCGAAGGTTGCCTTACTGACAAAAGGCTGTTTGTTTTTGACTTTCGACACAATAAATCTATCAAACTATTATGGAAAACACTAAAACGTATAATTTATATGGGGTGTAAATAAGGAGACCACAATAAAGATGGAAGGACCAATAGAAATAAAGAGCAGTGAATAAGAGAAAACAGGAAAAGGGGTCACAGCGCTCTTGGAAAAAGAGAGGGTGGTGTTAGAAAATGAGCAGCAGACAGATAGGTTGGTAGAAGAGGGAGGGCTGAGCTTGATGAATAGATGTTGGTATTTTCCTTCTTTCCTTCCAGAAGCTGAAGAAACTCCACTCTGGACTGCAAGTCTGTCTACTTTACGAGCCATGGTGGAAGGAAGCAAACTCTGGCACTCTGAATTTAAGAGCACAAAAGTAGGCCACACCAAAACATGCCATCAGTCCGAGTTGGAAAAAGCCTAGCATTAAAAGGTTTTTCCAGTGAGCAGGCAGAATCCAAGAACAAAACGTTTGACATTTCTGCTGCACCTGAACTTTCAACATAAGCATCTTCTAAAGTGATCAAATGTGTGTCTAACAGCGAATTGATGATGAATGACATCAGCCTTTGGCAAATCGGTGCCTCTGGATCACTCTCATTCTCAGTTGCATGACTAAGAACCTAATCGTCTTAAGTTACTAATAACAAATTTCACGTTTCATTAAAAGTGAATTTAATTGAAACAGAAAGGAACGTCAGAGAGAGAAATCATACTCGGACCAGGTTGAGAGTGGGTGTATGAAACGCAATTTGTGTTCAAAAGCCTCATGGGTCGTGTTTTTGGGGCCCAAAGTTAATAAAACTTTCAAACTGCACCAAACACATGGACTCGAAGGAAGTCCTCTGGATCAAAAAACTCGGTCTGGCCCATAACAAAAGGAAAACGGTCAACTGCTAATGCTATATCGCCAAAAAGAAAATGCAGAAACCTGCAAAAGGCACTTTACTGGAGAAGACTCTAAAGCCACCAAAATGTGTTTTCTGTATAAAGAAAAGAACTGTTGAGATGCTTTTCAAAGTGGCTCATAACCTGCCAGAACAAAATATGAAACAAAAAACAAAAAAAAGAATTGGCTACTGTATCTCCTTGCATACCTTGTGAATTGTGGTCTGCATCTGTGTTCACATCGATGAGTGGATATGAAGACACAAAGTAGACATATGCACACTAATATGCATGAAAATGGGGTGTAATCTGGTGTCTATACAATAATTCAATCACAAAAGCCACATGAGGAGTGCTTTCTATCATATACCAAAGAAAAAGAAAACAACTGACAGTACAAAATCCCACTACAGTCACGTCACTTTCAATTTGGTGGAAAAATACTTATGGGATCACTGCAGAATCAATTTAAGTCAGGTTATCTAGGCTTTCTTGCTAAGCCTTTCTTATATTTTAAATCTGTTTGTATTTGGCACCCTCTGCTGTTGCTACAAGGAAAAAACATGCACAATTTTAAATGCATTACACTCAGAATGCATCTGTTGTCAGTCTATTTAAAAGATCCCTGAGGAATTTAACAATTTCCAGCCTCATTGCACTGAATGACACGCTTTTAACTTTATAAAACAATTGATGACAGTTTGATATGACTTCTCAATTCACTGGGAATATCTCAGATTGTTGTTTAAAGAGTTTTAAATGGACTCTTTTATTGAGTGTATCTGATTTTAAATATCAGACTAATCATTCATAACATAACAGGATTGAAAGACTGAATGCAGTCATGTATATGTTAATAAATACTATTCATGTTATATTAGTAATATTAAAATAAAATGTACACTACCAGTCAAAAGTTTTTGGACAGATTTTTAATGTTTTAGTTTAGAAGTCTCTTCTGCTCACCAAAATATAGCAAAAACAGTAATATTAATAATATTTTTACTGTTTAAAATAACTGCTATTGATTTTAATATATTTTAAAATGTAATTTATTCCTGTGATCAAATCTAAATTTTCAGCATCATTACTCCAGTCTTCAGGGTCACATGATCCTTCAGAAATCATTCCAATATGCTGATTTGCTGTTCAAGAGACTTTTTATTACCAATATTTTAAATAGTTGAGTACATTTTTTTAGGATTATTTGATGAATAGATGATAAATGATCAGCATTTATCTGAAATAAAAAGCTTTTGTAGCATTATACACTATACCATTCAAAAGTCTAGAGTCAGAATTTTTTTTCTTTTTTTTTGGTAAAGAAATTATAGAAATTGACACTTTTATTCAACAAGGATGTTGTAAATTGATTACAACTGATGACAAAGACATTTATAATGTTCTGAACTTCATTCATCAAAGAAACGTGAAAAAAAAAAATTCATTTATTTTCAACATAATAATAATAATAATAATAATAATAAATGTTTTTGAGCAGCAAATCAGAATATTAGAATGATTTCTGAAGGATCATGTGACTGGAGTTACAATTCTAAAAAAAAAAAAAAAAAAAGCTTCAAAAAAAAAAAAAAAAAAAAAATCAGCTTTGAAATCACTGGAATTAATAACATTTTAAAATATAATAAAATAGAAAAGTTATTTTAAACAGTATAAAAAGTTTCAATTTTACTGTTTTTGCTGTACTTTGGATCAAATGAAAATGCAGGCTTGGTGAGCAGAAAAAAATCTTACTGTTCGAAAACTTTTGACTGGTAGTGTATGTTTTATAATATGTAAATTTTATAAATGGCATTAAGGTTCAAATAAAAAAAAGAAAAGAAAAGAAAACGCAACAAAGACCAAGTTCAAATAATCGTTTAATTTAAATGTACTGAAAGCATGTATTCATTTTGGACTCAGTGATAAAGCAAGCTAAGAGTTACAATGCACAATTCTGCATGAAAAATGATCTTGTGATGAACCATTCCACCTTTCTAGAGTCTCAGTTACGTTTGGTGGTTGTAATGTGTTCTGATTATTTGTGCGTTTCGAAGGTCTAAGCGGACACTGTGTTCCTTTTTTCCCCCCCAAGTGTGGTGCAATTTATTTCTTGGCAGCTTGGAAACGCTCGCTGACATTTTCCCAATTCACAACATTCCAGATGGCCTTAACATAGTCCGGTCTAACGTTCTTGTACTGGAGATAGTATGCATGCTCCCAGACATCAATCCCAAGCAGTGGGATGAGACCTCAAATTTAAAAGGGAAAAAGTATATTAAAATAAAAGACAAATGACTTTAACAACTATTAAGAAAAAGATGATCTATTTTCTCTTTGGATTCTACCAGAATATTGCTTTACCTCAAGAAATATATACAACAGCTAATTATATGGATCTATGAATGACTCTTGTGAATAAATTGGAGCTTATTTTTGTAGATTCACTGAGGGTCTTGTTAAGAGGGTATGAAAAATGACAGTGTGAACTCTAGGGGTTTATACCTTCACTACCAAAATAGATCTATTCTCTACTCTATTCATTGAGGAAGATTTACCTGTAGTCCCCTGCAAAGGGTCTTGGTTTGCGCAAGCAGCAATCCTCAGTCTTCCACTGTCCTTATCAAAGCCCAGCCAGCCCCATCCTGAGCCCTGAACTGCCACTGTGGCAGCTGACATCTTCTCCTTCATCTTCTGAAATGAGCCAAAGTCACTCTTAATGGCTTCCAACAGCGCACCTACAATAAAAAAAAAATAATAATAATAATCAAAGACTCATCACACATGACCATATGCTTCAGAAATGACAAATTAAATAGCAGTATGAATGCAATAGCGATGCACATCAAGTTGCTACACAGGGTAAGTTAACTGTGAAATTCTGATAAACTAAATCAAGAAGAGCAACTCCTACCCTGTGGTTCTCCTCCACCATTCGGTGACAGATTTGTCCAGAATATGGTATGATTAATATGGCCACCACCATTAAATTTCAAAGCAGGCTGAAGGGAGACTTGAGTCGTCACATCACCTGTAACACAGCAAGGTCAAACCTAAATACTTGTTATATGTACTGAAGACATTTCAAATTATATTCTAATCCTTAGAATGTATTAAAAGTAAACTAACATTTATATTACTATTACTGAACCACTTATCAAAAGTATACTGGCCTACTTTATAGTGACAAAGGGAATGTAGTGTAATTTTAGTATTATTTATATACAATTCAAGTATTTATTAACATTGTGGATTTGAACGTTTGCGCAAGGGTGCTTCTAATGCCGCGTCTATGGGAGGGACGGTAAATTTGACATCGTTCTCTCTTCTCACTGCCAATATTAGTCAAGGGCTCCCACACATTGGTCAACTTCAAATTCAAGGACTTTTCAAGCACTTTCCAGGTCCAGTACCCTCAAATTCAAGGACTTAATGTGGGGACACATTTCAAGTTAGAGCAAGGTCACATCGTGTTACCTTGTAAGAAACATTGTTACAGTTTTTATATGTCAAACACAACTATGCAAAAAGGTTGTTTTTTTTTTTGCATTTATTTTTGGCATTTATTTTGCATTTATACATGACAGAGATCTGATATTCTATTTGTCGTATTTCTATTTTGCATAAAACTGAAGAATATCCGGCCCTGCACCTGGTCAAGTGACGGTACTTTGGATCCATTCTTCACAGGAGAAAATTAACCCATTGTTTAAAATGAGCCCAATTCCATGCAAAAAAATGCAGATTTGGCAACCCTGCATCCAACACAAGCTGCTGGAATCATATTTAACTAATGGGTCAAAAGTAAGGAGAGATGACTGACAAATCATGCTGGAGGATTTGCTGTCTAAAATCTGATCTTGTAAGATGTGCTCCCTTTATACAGACTGTGTGTGATCGGGAAATTGAAAGTGAAAGTGAATAGCTGCTCATTCAAAAGAGATTTAAATACTCCGCATATGATAGCGGCTCCCTGATGCCGAGGAGGAAATAATATGGATTTTTTTTTTTTTCAGAAAACTTCTTGCACAAAATAAATTCAAGCACTTTCAAGGACCTTTACCTATGCATGTTTATTTTTAAAAACTTTTCAGGGCCTTGCAATATTTTTCAGATTCACAAACGTTCAAGGATTTCAAGGACCCGTGGGAACCCTGTTAGTCTCACTCAATTTTTTTCCCTCGATTTAAAGTCGGGAAAACACTATCGTGGAGTTTTCCATTTGCTATTTAAGCAAATGAGAATGCAAACAATATATTTGTGGTACTCTCCCATTCACTGCTCTCGAATTTTACCCAACTATGATGACTTGCGCTATTAGAAACCCGGAAATGTGAGAAAGGTCCATTTTAAGTTTTAGTAACCTTATGTGCATGTTTTTTTATTGTTTTTTTTTATTATTTATTTTATTATTTAATAAAAAAAAATAATTTTAAATTCTATTTAGTTAATTCATTTTTAATTATGTTTTAGTTTGTTATTTTAATACATGAACTTATTTATTTCAGTTAGCTGCCAGGCAACATTTCTCATTTTTGTTTAAGTTCTTATAAATTAAAATTTTTCATCTGAAATGTATATTTTATTTGATTTAAACTTTCAATTAATGAAAATATTTTAATAGATTTATTTACTAATAACAACATTGATATGAAAGAATTTTCTCAGACTGAGCTTTAGTCTGATTATCAAAAACAAAGTTAGCAGTCTTTGACTGCTTTGTGTGACATGCCTACCACTTCTCCAACAATGGCTGTCAACTGACGAACCAACAGATGCATAGTCTCATTCTCAGACATCAAGCCCACAGACCGTTGGCGAAATGTCTGATGCATATGGCACACAAAAGCAAAAACACTTCAGGAGTTTCGAGGTCGTCATGGGATTGGTTGAATTATAGAAGATTTCTGGGAGGTGTGTGTTGCATTTTTTTTTTCCATGCAAAATATCCAGGAATAGTTTAAGTTTGCTCGAATTGGTGCAGTACCATCTCAATTTGGAACGTTAATGAAAGTATCATAGTGTAAAGTGATTGACCAGCCAGACCAAAGTCCTAAGATGTTTGTTGGTGTTGGGCAGTCTAATTTTGACCTAGATTCCCATTATCCTATCCGACAACCACAGGCTTAATCATTGATTATCACAGGCTCATTCGTACTCACCCTTGGCCAGTGCCTCTTGATATTTCTCCTCAGTGACATTCAGATTGTTGACATATGTTGCATGGTGCTTGCTGTGGTGAAGCTGCATAATTTCAGCACAGATGTGAGGCTCAAGTGCACCATAGTCATATGAGAGGTCGGGCAGTGTGTGCTTTTGTCTAGAGGCCACAGCACCCAAGATGGGGTTCAAGGTGGCAACGCACCTGGAATCAACAACAATAAAAAAAAAATATTAAATATTTTAATATCTAAACTAAATAAGCACTGCAAGAATTTGGCAGGGTATGTTGGATATGTTGCAAGATCCGTTGGATTACTGTGGTGAGCTTACACAGGATTGTTGCTACATGTCAGGTGACCAGAACAGAGGTTCTCAAACTGGGGTCCATTGATTAAAAAAACAATACATTTGGGGCCCTTTTAAATATAAAATTAGTTTTTAAAACCATTTTCCTCACACAGTAAAAGTTATGTTTAAACTAAAATATTTAGGTGCGTAATATTTTAAAAAGGGGCATCTTGTAAGGTATCTTAACATGTGGGTGTCAAAACAAAACCTCTCCAAAAGAATACTATATGCTAACATAAAACTGACTGTCCCAATGTTAGTGTGATTTTATAGTAGGCCTATCTATTTCCACCAGAGCTAAAAAGGAAGCGGAGTTGAGTACTTTCTGATAAAGTTGTTTATTATTATTATCGTCTCAACGGATCTGTATGGTTAGTTCATATAAAATCTATTTGTAACGTTACATATTTAATTAATGGATTACGATATTTCTAACAAGCTAAGCTGGTTTTTTTTTTTTTTTGGCAGCCTCAAATCAGCAGCAGCTGAATGCAATTTCACGTTCACAACTCTAAATCAACATATACATCTATAAAAACGACTTACCATACAACTGATTAAAACTGCACACGTAAATGTCAGTTAGGCCAACTATTATAGTTATTAAAGTTAGCCTGACCGCTCTACCAAACACATGAAAGTGCGCAGTATTCATCCCGCCGTTGATTAATTAAACAACCCCGGCTATTCAGTTAGCTGCACACAATATGAGAGCTGATTCAGACTTTATCATTACCTGCGGACATATCCGACTCTGCACAGCATGCTCTATTCCGTCATATAACTACACATGCACTGAACAGACTCAAGCTCTCTCCATTACAGCCTGCCCTTGAAATTTCAACTTCAACTTGGACTAGAGCGTACCATTATTTCAAAATAGGGGTTACGTACAAACATCGATTTTTTTTTTCCATTGGTCACGGACTACACATTAAACATGGTTTATGAATGAAATTAGATTAGCGTTTCTAAAAAACGATTTTAGTTTATATATCCAAAATGAACGAGATTTGTGTAAGTTACAGACGGTACAAAAACCGCACTTCCCCTGTGCCAACTAGTATAATTCAGCCAGTCATTCTAGGCCTTACGTTTACATCACTGATATAAATGGTTTCGTTTTAGCACATATAACGCGTGATTTATAACGATTGTAAATTTTGTTATATCTCATATTACAGCACAATAAATTCTTTATTGTGGATTGAATAATAATGTTGAAGTACTTCCAATAAAAATCAGCCGGTGGGTTAAGAATTACACAAGCCTTCTTATGACGAATGAAGACATAGTTAGCTCAAATGTAACGTTTAAGTAAAATGTAATGCAGGAGTTAATAGATGTAGATGGTAAACATGTTAAAGATAACAGTAACGTTAAAATGTCTATGTTGCCAGATCCCGCAAGAGAAACACGCGACAGGGTCTAAAACACAAACCAAAAATGAGCGACCACTTTGGGGAAGCACAAACCCAAGACGAAAGGAAGAAGTAAACCAAAGCAAGTAAAGCAATTAATAATGTCGTATGTGTGGCCGAACAGTATGTGGGTGTATGTCTAATACCAATCAAATGCTTCTGGACCGTAAGCAAAATAAGTAATATTATGAAATATTTTACTATTTAAAATAACTGTTGTTTATTTGAATATATTTTAAAATGTAATTTATTCCTGTGATCAAAGCAAACTTTTCAGCATCATTACTCTAGTCTTCAGGGTAACATGATCCTTGAGAAATCATTCTAATATTCTGATTTGATGCTCAAGAAACTTTATTATTATTATTATCAATATTTAAAACAGTTGAGTATTTTTTTTCAGGATTCTTTGATGAATAGAAAGATCCAAAGATCAGCATTTATCTGAAATAAAAAGCTTTTGTAACAGTATACCATTCAGTTAGTATATGTAGTTTTTTGGGAAAGAAATTATAGAAATTAATAATTTTATTTATTATTTAAATTGATTAAAAGTCATGATAAAGACATTTATAATGTTACAAAATATTTATATTTCAGATAAATGCGGTTATTTTGAAGTTTCCATTCATCAAAGAGAAACCTGAAAAAATATTTATATTGTTATATAAATTATATATAACAAGATAATAATAATAAAAATAAATGTTTTTGAGCAGCTAATCAGAATATTAGAATAATTTCTGAAGGATCATGTGACTGGAGTAATTTATTTAATTATAGTTAAAAAATAGTTTAAAAAAATGACTGTTTTAGCTGTACTTTGGATCAAATAAATGCAGGCATGGTGAGCAGAAGAAACTTCTTTATAAAACATTAAAAATCTTACTATCCACTTATGACTGGTAGTGGCTATATGTGACCCATATAGGCCTATTAGTTACTATTGTTATTAACTAACATTAGTTATTATTAATTTTCTTATATCCAGTTTGTTTTATTTTATTATGAACTGCTATTATATACATATTTTAATTTTTGAATCTTTTTTTACGTTAGTGTATACTCAGTATAACTATCATTTGATATAGCCTTGATTTCTTACTACAGCGTCAACATGGCAACACAGTGCTGGTAACGTGCTCCTCCTCCTCAGCGCTCGCGCGAACACATTGATGCTGTGCGGCTGAACATCGCGCACACGCTGGTCATGGCGGACGGACTACCCTTCGTCTAAATAAAAAACGTAGCCTTTCCTCCTTCAGAGAAACTCACAATTAAACATAGCTGCTTAAGATCTTATATTAAAAGAAATACGCGTCATTCTGGTCGAGGTGAATCGGCTCTGGTAAGTGTTAGGGCTTATATTTTCTTATTTCAGATAATGTGCTGCTTCTCGGAGAGGGAGAGTCTCTTCCTTCTCCGCCATTTTGTGACAGCAAAACTGCTCCAAGAAGGCGCCGGCACATTTTTATTGCACCACGTCTATCGGCAGTAACTTAGCGACTTTGTTTTAAGGTGAACATGCATTATCGGCTACGTAAGCTTTATATTTTCCCCGACAGGAACGAGCATCACGAGACTGTAGTAGAATGGCGCGGTTGTTTGCAGCGCAGATCGTTTAGCATGTCAACTCTTTAAACAGGCGAACTCGTTTTGCTTATAAGATAAGCTTATTGTTGTTTTTTCGCACAAAGATGGGCAAACTGTTAAAATTCCGTGGAGCCTGATAAGATTATACTGCTATTTCGTTTATAAAAAGGTCAACTGTAGAGACGAAGATGCATGAAATCCTTGTAATAATCCCGAGTAATTTCCCGGTTAGTGGAGCAGTTTCGTTTTCAAACGAGGGACTGATTTTTCTGTATTTTTCTCTATATTTCGATTATTTTAAATGCACGACTGCGGAGACTAGATATAAACAGGCAAAGTATTCCCTTGTAATTATTGCGTTTACGTAAAAACGAGCGAATCTCTCGCCTGGTGGCCTATATTTGTAATAGCACATGTGTAGGCGTGTGAAATCCACACTTCTGTCTCTAGGTCTTTGCTTGATATTGTTGCTTGGAATGTCTGGGTATCTTTTGAGTCGTTTGCATTCACTGCATGCTTGATTTGTCTGCTTCTCTTTCTCACAGAGATCAGAATGACCAATGAAGAACCTCTCCCGAAGAAGGTGAGCTCATTGTCGCAGTCTAATCTGATTATACAGTCCCTTTCCGCCAACATGGTCTCTTTATAAGTCTTTATTTCCTTTTTATGTCCTTGCAGGTTCGCCTTAGTGAATCTGATATGAAAACCCTGACCCGAGAGGAGCTGTGCACAAGGTATGTAGCCATTCTGTTGTGCTTTTAATGTATGTATGCATGTTGTTTTCCAGATTGTAATGCTAATGTGTTTTGTTCCTGCTGCAGGTGGAAACAGCATGAAGCTTATGTCCAGATGCTTGAGGCAAAATATGCTGATTTAAACTGTAAGTTTGCACATCCCAGATGTTCTGAATAATTAATAGTCTTGAGTGGTTTACTGAAGCAGAGAGTATTAGACTAGGTGTTATAACTAATCCATCTTTTTCATGTTTAAATGTCTGCAGCCAATGATGTGACGGGCCTGAAAGAGTCTGAGGAGAAGTTGAAGCAGCAACAGCAGGAATCTGCACGCAGAGAAAACATTCTGGTGATGAGGCTTGCTACTAAAGAGCAGGAAATGCAAGAGTGTACAGTAAGTGTGTTACTATGTCTGCTTTTCACTTCTGCTTTATGGTCAGTTCTTTTTGGATGAACTGGGTCACCTTGCTCGAATGATATTGAGTGTCTCTGACGGAGTGTAGTAGATGTAGTATGAATTGTTTTCACGACATGTCATTGATCTGCCTTATTGGTGACACTGAACTGAACTAAACTTGCATATTTTGCTGATTATTGCTGCTGAAAATGGCCAGTTGTCGTCACGTTTTGGGCTGTACTAATCGGTCAGACATGCTATAGACTGCAAAAAGCTATAACAAATCGAGGAGAAGAGTGCAAAAACTATCTGAGTAACAAAAGGCGTTTGTGGTCGGTCAAACTGAACCAGGATTTCCAGGGCAAGAATCTTGAAACATTTGTGTTTGTTCTTATTTTCAGTCAGGTAGGTGAAGTATTAGGCTAAAATCTTAATTAATACTGCTTGTATGTATCTTTACCACCTATTAACTTTAGTTAGTGAAAATATTGCGCCCTTTCCTGCTTACGAAGGTCCTTCTTTATAGGATTTAGCAGCTTCCACACTTTTTCCGTGGTTTAGACAACATAAATTAGCAGAACAACGTATTCCGTAGTATATTAACCATGCAGTCCATGCTGTTGTTTACATCCGAGTATCATCAGTGTGGTCGTGCGTCCGGGTAACTGACCAAATCGTGACATGAGTGCAAACCCTCTATTTAAATGAAAGTGGATTAGAAGTGTTAAGATTTTAAACACAGCAGATGTATTTTGTACATGTCCTTTATTTACTTAAGCAATAGCACTGTTGTGTTTCACTCAAATGTGTATCCAAATGTTTATCATGCAAATGATTGCTGTAATTCATCAAAGTTGGTGTACGGACGCAGAAATGAGAATATTGTTTCCAGCATTTCAACATGGAAACGGCAGACAAAAAGTAAAGCAGTTGCATGTTGGAGGAGAGTGTAATAATGGATGACCACAGAATTGCACCTTTAAATCTGCAACTTTCACAGTCAGAGATCAATTTTGCTCAATTTTGACAGTTGTTGCAGGTACACGTGATGCTTCAAAAAGTTTAACCCCTCAAGTTTTTCAACATTTGGACCCCAGTGCTTGTTTAAGCTACTGTTCATTGATGTAGAGTTACATTGTTGTAATTGTATTATATTATATGTGACCCTGGACCACAAAACCAGTCTTAAGGGTCATGTTTTTTAAAACTGAGATTGCTACATCATCTGAAAGCTGAATAAATAAGCTTTCCATTGATATATGGTTTGTTTCTTAGGAAGGACAATATTTGGCTGACATACAACCATTTGAAAATCTGGAATCTGAGGGTGCAAAAAAAAATCAAAATATTGAGAAAATCACCTTTAAAGTTGTCCAAATAAAGTTCTTAGCAATGCATATTGCTAGTCAAAAATTAAGTTTTGATACATTTATAGTATAGTAAATAGTATTTACATTACTGAACATTGTTTTACTAAATATCCTAATGATTTTTGACCCATCCAATGTATTTTTGGCTGTTGCTTGAAAATTCACCTGTGCTACTTAAGACTGGTTTTGTGGTCCAGGGTCACGCATATAGTTGTTAACCAGTTGTTTTCAAACGTTTAAACCATTGCTTAATAGTACAATAGCTGTAGAGTCATTTTTTTAAAGAATGGACATCATATGCATTAAATTGACATTGATATTTGTCTTTTTTTATATGCTGAGATTTTAATGGTTTCTCTTGCCTTACAGACCCAAATCCAGTACCTGAAGCAAGTCCAGCAACCGAGTGCGGCTCAGCTGAGATCGTCCATGGTGGACCCAGCCATCAACTTATTTTTCCTCAAAATGAAGGCTGAACTGGAACAGACTAAAGACAAACTGGAGCAAGCCCAAAATGAACTGAGTGCCTGGAAATTTACACCTGATAGGTAAACTAAAATAACTCCCCCCTCCAAACAAAAAGTCAAGACTTTCCTGATTGACCCCCCCACCTTCTCCTCTGCAGGAGTGCAGATAATGGTGGGGGAAGACTGAAATGTTTTGCTCACAACGAGACTCAGACTTTAAAGCCAAAGCTCAGAACAAAAGACATTTTTCTTTCGTATTGCCCTGCTATTACAAATACCGTAATGTAAAGTCAGAACAAAACACAACAGTTTTGGTCAGGTGACACTTTTGTTTCAGCTTTCTCTCTCCCCCCCACACCCCTCATGGTACAGAAGCCTGAAGGAATCGGGACTGTTCCTGAAGAGGTGGTCACGTCGGAAACGCCCCCCTTCCAGCCCATGTTAGAAAGCTTCCTGTAACAAAAAAGGCGGCCTATGAAAGACTCGAGCAAAGCGTTGGCTCTGGAGCTGATTGAACTGTAGTTTAAAGATCACTGATTGAACATTTAAAACGTGACATGGCCCAAATAAATGTGTTGCAGAGGAATATGCCCCCATTTAAACTCCATCATAGATGCCTTGAGACTGCTTAAGAATCTAGAATGTTAACACAGGGAGGTGGGAAAGTAGTGTGATGCAATGAAATGGGGAGGAGTTAAGCATTCTTAAGACTTTGGGGCAGAAGCCTTTGTTATCATGTAAGACTTTGGGGGAGGAATCAGACTTTCTGATCTGCAAAGACTTTGCTATATGTTCATCTCACAGGTGCGACATACGGTACAGTGTTTCAAACCTTTTCCTTTTTTTGTGTTCGTAATATCATACTTTGTTTTTGCTCTGGAAATGCACCTTGCGTTTACAGCAGCGTGGTCCAAATCGATTGACCGTCTTGGTCATCATCTTAAATTGGCTGTTGCGCTGCTGCAGATGCAAACATAATTGTTCTTTTCAATGTGAATGCAAATGTGCAATGTGTGTTCGAGGAAATTATTCAAGCTGTTTAAATGTTTGTGTATAATATTTTGTATTTATCTTGTGTACCTTTCCTAATCCACTTTTTATTTTGCGCTCACCCAGTGAGGATTTCAATGATTTTGTTCATTTCTCTCGGGTCACGTTTAATTCTATTGCAGGTTTTTTGCTCCGTAGATATTTTATAGCAATTATTGTATTTTTACATTATAGTTGCATTTCAGGAGTAGTTTAAAGCATCTGCTTTGCAAATCTATGAAAACAACTTGGGTTAGACAGTTTTCTTTGTTACCAAGTCTTTTGAAATATTGTCTGCTCTAAAGTGGCATTATATAATTCATCAGAGATTTCATTGGATGTTTGTCCAGGAAGGATGGTCAACCAGTAGGAAATGGTCTATATTTGACCTCACATTTAACCCCAAACTGATTTTTGATGTTAAATATTAGCATTTGCTCTTTAGTCAGACAGTAGTGTTACTAACTGCTGTATTTGGCAACAAAACACCCTATTGACCATTCCATTCAAAGTTCAGTTGTACAAAATACATCTTTATGCAGTATATCTATATATCAGTACAGACTAGAGCGTTTTCCAGTAAATGTGGGTTGCATTTACCTACAGTATCTCTAAATAGATAAGTAAAATATGATGCTGATTTAAATGAAGTGTTCTGGCATAATACAAGAAGTTGCATTGACTGTTGTCTGAAAGATTTCTAGCAATCTTATGTCATTTAGTACAAGACCAGTCACAATAACATTAAGTCTCAATTGATGCAATTACTGTTTGGTTGCTTGTAGCTGGTTTTAGGTTAACAGGTAGGTACTCTCAGTGGTTCTGTGATCATCTATGCATTTAGATTTTTAAATGAACTTTGTTTTGCAACTTGTTCAATGGCCTATTGGAATGCTACCATGCCAGATATGTTCAGATGTATTGCACTTGTTGGTTTAACTTGATTTGGTCTGATAACTGTTCAACCATCTCTTCCCAGAATTGTTTGAACTGTTACTTGATTTTCTTGATTGTCGTTGACTGTGTTTACATGCACACGGGAAACTGCTTATTGCGAGAGAGCTGCCAAAAAGTCGTTGTGTTCACATGTGCCTTTAACAGTGCATATATATGTGGCACAGTTGGTAATTGACTTTCTCTGCTATGTTGTTACTTTTAGTTGTCTGATCTTTTGCACTCACATGCACTCTTTAAAAAGCTGTAAGAACTCTATGACATAAGGCTCAACCTCTTACAGAAATCCAGGTGTGTTAAACCACTGGGTTTGCTTTTTTGCTTGTTTCAGAATACCGCTTTCTGCAAAAACCAAGCCATTTTCTAAGTGCATGTAAACATACTTAACTGGTCAACAGTTTTTACCAGTTTGAAGACCAGTGTGGCCATTGGAGAGTTTGTTGGAAGCCATTTCTGGTTGGCTAATGTTACCACCCAGTTTGTAAATGCAGTGGCCACTTGTGTCGACCCTGTGGCCATGTTCACCATGTGATGTTAGACTTGTTTCCCTTGCAGCCAGACTGGTAAGAAGCTGATGGCGAAATGTCGCATGCTGATCCAGGAGAATCAGGAGTTGGGCAGGCAGCTGTCTCAGGGGCGCATCGCCCAACTGGAGGCCGAGCTCGCCTTGCAGAAGAAGTACAGCGAAGAGCTCAAGAGCAGCCAAGATGGTGAGCGAAAGCCTTTCTCCATTCAATCCATGGTTTGTTTTCATGGAACTTAAACTCACTTGCTTGTCCTTTCTTTTGTACCTGTGCATTTTGTGTGGTCCAGAGCTTAATGACTTCATCATTCAGCTGGATGAGGAGGTGGAGGGCATGCAGAGCACCATCCTGGTTCTTCAGCAGCAGCTGAGGGAGACCAGGCAGCAGTTGTCTCAGTTGAACTCCCAAGGCACTTCAAGTGGAGCTGGTCCGAGCAGAACTTCGCCTTCAGCGGCCTCTGAACCTTCCATTCAGAGCGAACCTGCGAGCGCCTCCAGCTCAAGCGTTGCGAAAGACTGTGGAAGGGTGTCCAACGGACCTTCAAATGGGAACTCGTCTCAGAGGGGCGCGTCTGGGTCCAGTCTGTACAGGGAAGCGAGCAGCGCAGATGAAGATTACCCACCATCGCCATCGGTCTCCAGCCCCACTCATGGTGGCATGTCAAAACTTTCCAACCACTCGGAAGATGCAGGGAGCCAGAGGGGCGGAGAAGGGTACGTGACTCAACTAAGTGCAGGCTATGAGAGCGTGGACTCACCAACCGGCAGTGAGACGTCAGTGACCCAGCACTCGAACGATACAGACTCCAATGCTGACTCCCACGAGGCCGCTGCTGTCTCCAAAGGCAGCAGGACTGCTGGTATGCGGCACGGCACACAGAATGGCCTGGACTCATCTGCAGCAACAGTTGCCACCAACACCTCCAATGCCTCCACAGGGTCCGTTTTGTAACATTCTGAAAGTTTCGTTTTCTTTTTTTAACTCACGACAAACAAGGAAATCACACAACACTTCAGGCCAGTTAGTTCTTGTTTGAGAAATGGTCAAATGCAACACTTTTGTTTTCTACCTGACCTTCCTTCAATAACCTAATTCAGTGCGTTCGCGACACGCTCAAAGCAGATTACGTTTATAAAACGAGCGACATTGCGTTTGTATATTTGAATTCATTTTTTTTTTTTTTTTAATGAATGACTTTTAAACCATTTTTCCTGTCAAAGTAATATGAACACTTGGTTATGTACTGTTCATTTGCTCACTTGTTAGAACTTGGAAATCATTTAGCTACGTGTGATGTATCATAATGCTCAATTAAGTCTTGAAGCTGCAAGTTCAGAGAGTCCTTAGTTTCCTGATGTTGAACTTTTCTTTTGTTCTTCTACATGACGAGAGAAAACGTTTTGTTTGACTTGTGTGTAGTTTTTTGAGATGTATCTTGTTAAATTCTGATTTCAATCCTTTTCATGTACTGACCAAATATCAATAAAGAATTTTAATATGACTCAAGACTTGCTTTGAATTTCTGCTTTGAATAAACCATTCATGTCATCAGTTGAAATCCATTCACATCTGTGAATTCAGTGAGAATGTAAAGTGATGTTTAAAAATGTTTATGAAAACTGATTTTTAATGAGGTGCAGTATGCGTAAGCTGTTAGCCATCCACACCATTAGGTGGCGCTACACTAAAATATAACCAATGAATCAGACTCACATCTCGGTGATGTTGCTTGTTGCGTTCGTGCTCTTATCAAATGAATGAGAGCGTGAAGTAGGAGGCTCCTCGAAACAACCTGCATATATATAGAGCCAGCCTACCGGACACAACAAGGAACCTGCTGAGAACATCCAGCGTCGCAGCAAAGATGAACACGGATGCGATTGTTATCGTTTCTGCCGCAAGGACGCCTATAGGTAAACTTACTCCTATGTCTTATGTTATTATGATATTTTCCACACAATGCTGAGCGCCTCTTTGTTAGCTACAAACTGCAGTGTGTTCTGTTGCAGCTTGTTGATAGATTATATTAGAAAGTTTCAATTTTTAGCTAGTGTCACTAACTCCCGAGTTGACAAGTTAACTATAATAGTAATCTGCATGGTGAAGCTGATGAACGAGTGTATGTTTTCTTTAGCTGTATGTGGTCAAAGTACGTGTCTTTTTTGTTTATTTTAATAATAAGCTAATGGTCGAGCTATGGTGCAGAAGAAACGTAAAGCTGCTCTGATTGGTTGCTCGACGTTCTCACCAGTGTTCTCGTGCTCCGATTGGTTGATTTATTGTAGCGCCATGGCCAGATTGGTCATTCAGCGAAGCCTTTTCTGAATCTTTTATATATCCTTCATATATGGGCCATTGTACAGAATTGCAAAAATCATAGTTGGAAACTTTTTGGGAAAAAATGTCTTTTCCCACATATTTTGTATGTATGCAAATTGTAGAATATCCAAGTTACATATTTGCAGCAGTTAATTCACATATTGTATTTTGGAATATCTGTTCTCCTCTCCCCAAATTTGTGACTACCGAAACACAGTAATATTTAATTTAGTAAGAATGGTTACATTGACCTATTAAGATTTTGCTTACATCTTCCTTGTAAATATTTATTTTTCTATTTTATTAAAAAGTTTTGAGAAGTAAATTTAATAGTTACAATTTTAACAATATTTCAAGTGTGATTTATGAGATTTGTTGTATTTCGAATCCATTTTTTCTTGGTAAAAAGCCAAAAGTTGATCATACTGATTTCAAACTCAAGGATTCATTAGTTTGAATATACACTGAACCAAAAACTATCATAACATCTTAGTTGATAATTCAGTATACTTTTTTTTTCAGTATATTTTTGACAAAATATCCCATGTTTTCGTGACAGTAATGTTGTGGTGACCACATCACATAACAGAATTTTAACCCACATACTAAAACACTACTAAAACATACTAAAATACTAAAAAAAAATGCATAACTGTAGTAAAATTTAGTTTATTTCCCCCAAATATGAGGATTATGTGTTCCCGTTTGTCATTATCAAAACAATGATGACATGTTTTGGTTGTGACTGGTTCGGTAGTGACAATTTTAGATACTTTTGAACCTTGCTCAAAGATGCTAATCAACACATGGTTATCTAGCACAGTTTTGAACAGTTGTACACATATTAAAACGAAATGTCATGGAATAACTCCCAAAAAAGTGTTTAATTATAGAAGACTGGTGTTCGGTAGTGTTACACACAGATTTTTCATACTTTTGAACACATTTACCTCAAAATGATGGGACCTATCTACTCACCTTGCAGCTATGAGAGAGGGAGACAAAAATATTTCCTGACCATAAATGTAGGGCTTTTGAAATCAGTCTCAGCCAATCGACTAAAACATACACGGTTTCAGTAGTGACATGAAAATGCAGGACACGTTTTTGTTTACAAGTTTTATAATTTACAAAGAAAATATAAAAATATATATATTTTTTAAAAACAACAATGGAATGAAATGCACAAATTAATTAAAAATAATTTTCATAAGCTGAAATTGAGGGGTTAGGGCTCAGGACAGCCACCTCCCAATTGCAAGTATATACTAAATGATGATTTTATATATATTAAGTTCACTGATTTTAAATATTATTGTGGGTTTCAAGAGACAATAGAAGGGTCTTAGTAAACATCTAAGATTTGAATACTTAAATGCTTTTTAAAGGTGTTGTTTTGGATGTGGGACAGCAGTTTGGACTATATATAAACTCTCATGAACTTCCTCCATAAATTCTGTTAATTATTTAGTTACAACGAAAGTACTAATACTTTTGCTTTTTTTATTGACAGGATCATTCAATGGCGCCTTAAGCAGCGTGCCTCTCAATGATCTGGGAACAGTAGTCATTAAAGATGTGCTTAAGAGGGCCAATCTAAAGCCAGAAGACATCTCAGAGGTCATCATGGGTCATGTTCTCACTGCAGGTATAGCACTACACGTAGTGTACTTTAGCCTACCAACCATAAATATAGAACTCATTAATGAGAGTAACTCACAAAGCTCAAGTTCGCTTATCTTCTTCTACTTTCGCTTAAGGTCATGGGCAGAATCCAGCCCGTCAGGCAAGTGTTGGTGCTGGTATCCCATACTCAGTGCCAGCATGGAGTTGTCAGATGATCTGTGGATCTGGTCTGAAGGCTGTGTGTCTTGGTGCTCAGTCCATCATGACTAAAGAATCCACTATAGTAGTAGCAGGAGGGATGGAGAGCATGAGTCGGGTAAGACATCTGTACAGAGCACTTCTGTTATCTTTAAGTGACAAGTGATGATAACCATGCAAGATTTTGTCTGTCAGGCTCCTCATATAATGCAGATGAGGTCAGGGGTGAAGATGGGAGATGCTACTTTGCAGGACTCTATATTGACTGATGGACTCATAGACGCCTTTTACAGTTACCACATGGGAATCACAGGTAATTTCCTAAAACAGTCTGCCTATCTTTTTTGTGTCCTTTAATGGTGCGACTAATCTAGTTTTGGTCATATTTCTGTGTTAGCTGAGAATGTGGCCAAGCAGTGGGAGGTGTCCCGTGAAGCTCAGGACCAGTTTGCCGTGACATCACAGAACAGAACTGAAGCGGCTCAGAAGGCTGGATATTTTGACCAGGAGATTGTGCCAGTTACTGTTCCCTCTAGGAAAGGCAAGAGATGCTTTTGTATTTAGAAATTTTATTTTATTTTTCAATATATCAGTAAATATTTAATGCTCTACAGTTCAAAAGTTGGATTGGTATAATATTTTTCAAATGTGTTTGAAAAGTCTGCTCACAAAGCTGCATTAATTTGATTAAAAAAATACAATTAAACCAGTAATATTCTGAAATAACTTTTCATCACTCCATTTTTCAGTGTCACATGATTTTTCGGAAATCAGTCTAATATGTGATTTGGTGCTTAAGAAATATTTAATATTATCAATGTTTTAAACAATCGTGCTGGTTAATATTTTTGTGAAAAGCATAAGAAATTCTTTCAGGATTATTTATTCTTGTAATAATGTAAATGCTTTTACTGTCACTTTTGATGAGTTTAAGGCACCATTGCTAGATAAAAATATTATTACTTTTGAAAAACATACCTCATTCAGTTGAGGCAGTGTTGTTGTACTGCAAAAATAATATTCTTGATCAGTATTTTTGCTGATTTCCTGTAAAGTCATTTTTATAATTATTTAAATATTCGTCTTGTTTTTAAGCATAAACCTCCTGAAATCTTACAAGAAAGTTACCTAAAGTAAATTAATTGAATGTGTCTTTTCCAAAATTAAGTCTTAATATCTTATGCAAATTCTGAAGTAAATGTATTTTGAAAATAAGGAAATTTTATAGGGGTAGTTCACACAAATTAAGATATTTTTGATGAAATCCGAGAGCTTTCTAACCCTGCATAGACAGCACATTCACCACATTCAAGACCTGGAAAGGTAGTAAAGCCATTGTTAAAACAGTCCGTGTGACATTGATGGTTCATCCGTAATTTTGAGGCTACAAGAATACATTTTGTGTGCAAAGAAAACAAAAATAACGACTTTATTCAACAATTTCTTCTCTTTCGTGTCAGTTTTTGGTGTCAGGTTACTACCACGGCGCATTTTCATTTTTGAATGACCTGTCCCTTTAAGCTTGTATTTATCTCTGATGACATTGAATATAAATTCAAATAATTCCCTTTATTACCATATCAGGTCCAGTTGAGGTCAAAGCTGATGAGTTTCCTCGGCATGGCAGTAATATTGATGCTATGTCCAAACTAAAGCCCTACTTTGTGAAGGATGGTTCTGGCACAGTGACAGCTGGCAATGCATCAGGTAAATGATGACATCTTTGAGACTCAATTATGACATATATTAAGTGTCATTTTAACTGCATACAGATAGTATTTCTTTTTTTTTTTCATTTAGTAATGTTTTGGTTTTTATTTAACAGGCATAAATGATGGAGCTGCAGCTACTGTTCTCATGAGCCAATCAGAGGCCCAGAGGCGGGGCTTAAAACCAATGGCACGCATCACGTCCTGGGCTCAGGCAGGCCTTGACCCTTCAGTCATGGGCACAGGGCCAATTCCAGCTATTAGAAAAGCTGTGAGTGTCTGTTGAGTCATCGCAAGACTTAATTCATCCACATGAATGAAGAATGAGTTCTTGCAAATCAGTGCTTATCCTAAAATAGCACTCAGAGAAGCAATATAATCCAATAAAAACCCAGACAGAAAATTTGAGCCAAGAATTTGATTGAGCCAAGATTGTTTTTAGAAATTGTTTTGGGATAACATAACATAACATAACATAATAACATACTAGTTAATTAATTAAATAAAAGTGTTTTCTGCTACAGTCCTTGCCAATTTATTGTTAAATCAATTTTAGTTTGCACTAGCAATAATGATTCTATAACTGGCTTTTAAAGTGAATTGTATCTGCTTTCTAACCAGGTTGAGAAAGCTGGATGGAAGCTGGATGAGGTTGACCTGTTTGAGATAAATGAAGCGTTTGCTGCTCAGTCCGTTGCAGTGGTAAAGGAGCTCGGCCTAAACCCTGATAAGGTGTGTTATTTCCTCCACTTTATACTAGGGATGGGCGATATACCGGTAGACACGATAACCAGTAAAAATTTGTCAACCGGTAGAGATTTTCGACTATGGTCTCTGTGTGGTTACACGCTCATGTGATATTGCTGTACTACATGGTACACGCTACACGCATTTTTAAGCATTGTGGTTTAAAAACTTGATTTTAAGCTGCTGAAATGCAGTCAGCTGCGAAAGAGAACTCATTTCGCTATATGTGCGTGCATTGTGGTATTGAACAGAGTTATTTTTGCCGCGTAATATATGTATATATTTATATATACGCTTAAATACACACAATTGAATGTCAAAATGCCCGTTTTTGCAAGTATCCTTGTAAACACGGTAATTTAGATCTTAAGTGAAAGCAAACAGCTGAGAAAGAAAACACACATGTAACAGTAATTGGATCCTGGCAGCTCTTAAAGTGACAGCAGTCTAATATTCATATAATATGTTACTCAAAAACAAAATTGTCACTGCTTTTAAATTAAATCACTTTTGTAACTTCAATAAGAAGAAATGTATATTTAATTTACACAGTGAAAAATAGCAGTGTTTTTATGCATTTGATTACTTTATACAATGTACGTAGCATTTCTAATTTATTTGTCCTACTGTAGTTTTTATCCTATTTCTTGTTTAATTTTTAATCTCTGACTGTTTACTTGTCTTCAGCAAGCTTGTGTTTTTTTGTGGCTAGTATTAGTTTCTTGTGATATTGACACTGAATTATGACATTTCTATGGTATCAAACATTTTGATATCATAAAGACCTAATTTAAAGCAAAGTGGCTACATAGTAATACCGTGAAATAAAATTACTCATATCATGATATAGGATTTTGTCATATCACCCATTCCTACTTTATGCATACTTGGAACACAATATTGTATTGATACAGTTACCCAATGATTTCTGTACCACAGTAAAAAAAGAGTGTAATCTCATGATGAGTTGCAAATATTGGAGCTCCATTTCACTTCACCTTATTCACTGACACAACTAGTGACCAGACTGTTACACGAAAATTAACTCTTTGCCTAAGTTAAAAAACATAATAATATTTCTAGAAAGACAACTACTCATTCGTCTCACTTTTTCCATTCTTCTCTAGTTTATATCTGATCAATTACAACAGTCCTTGTTGTATATTTGACATATCCATGTGTGCACAGCATAATTTAACACTTCTTTTGTCTCACTCCCTTCAGGTGAATGTGTGTGGAGGGGCGATCTCTCTCGGACATCCTCTCGGCATGTCCGGCTGTAGAGTGTTGGTGACCCTGCTTCATGCACTTCAGAGGACGGGGGGACGGAAAGGCATCGCTTCATTGTGCATAGGAGGTGGAATGGGTATTGCCATGTGTGTAGAGAGAGAATAAGCACTGAGCGCTGATACAGACAAATTGCTTCTGAACTGTAATCATGTTTGTCATGTTCAAAACGGATGTTTAAAATCTTAACAGGCTGAAACTAAAGCAAGTACATACTCAAGTCAGTACTGTAAAGGAAGGGAAACCTGTAGTTAAATTCATACATGGCCAATTGTCTAATGTGTCATCATATACAGTGTATCTGAGACATTTTGCACTTAACATTACTGTATTCTCTTCAGTCTTTAGTGATTTATGATGATACATAAAGAGGAGTTATTGTATACCAGATTTTAAGACATTCCTTTTCTGTGTTAATCGTCTATGATTACTGATTTACTCTAACAGTAAAGCTTTTATTGGTATTAAAACTGGGTCTGTCTACAAGCATAGTAACAAAAACCTGATTGAATAAGTGTTCTATGTATATTAATCCATCAGTTGAATGGATTCAGTCTGTTTTCAGCTGAATGGAAATTGGACCTACTGTAGTACTTAGATAAGACCTGTCTACACTGTGCAATAGAAAACTGCCTAAGAAATGTCAAATGTGCCAAAAGGCAAAATTAGCCTTTATCCTGTGCTTCCAGTAGCCATAGTCTGCTTTTAATACTCTCTCCCAATGTTAATTTATACCTCAGGGGAAAAGCTGTTTACATATTTAGCCTGTGCTGTACTTTTAATCTTACTGCTTAATAAAGAATTTAACGGAGAGCCTCGTGTCCTACAGTGAATGCAGGTAAATTAGGCCACTTTTTTCACTTAGAAATGTTTATGCACATTTTTCAAATTTCTCTGCATTAGACCTTTTGCTATCATTTTTGTTTAAAATATTTAGCAAAAAACAACTGTTAAGCCCAGCACAATGTGTTCGAGTAAACAAAAGCATTACTGCAAACTTGCAGTAGTAAAATAATGTGACCCTGGACCGCAAAACCAGTAGTAAGTAGCACAGATATATTTGTAGCAATAGTCGACAATACATTCTATGGGTCAAAATGATCGATTTTTCTTTTATGCCAAAAATCATTAGGATGTTAAGTAAAGATCATGTTAAAAGATGTTTTATAAATTTCCTACCATAATTATATTGAAACTTTTTGATCAGTAATACATATTGCTTTAATTTTCTCAATATTTAGATTTTTTTTGCACCCTCAGATTCCATATTTTCAAATAGTTGTATCTCGGCCAAATATTGTCCTGTCCTAATAAAGATCAAGGGAAAGCTTATTTATTCAGCTTTCAGATATGTATAAATCTCTGTTTCAAAATTGACTGGTTTTGTGGTCCAGGGTCACATATGTGTATATATGTGAAGTACTATTGTGGGAGCTGTTTAAATCCGTTTACATTAATTGTAAATTAAATCTTAAAAACTATGATGACGTTTCAAACTTATCAGCCCTATATGTGACCCTGGACCACAAAACCAGTCTTAAGTCGCTGGGGTATATTTGTAGCAATAGCCAAAAATACATTGTATTATGGATTTTTCTTTTATGCCAAAAATCATTAGGAAATTAAGTAAAGATCATGTTCCATGAAGATATTCTGTAAATTTCCTACTGTAAATATATCAAAACTTTTTTGATTAGTAATATACATTGCAAAGAAGTTAATTTGGACAACTTTAAAGGCGATTTTCCCAATATTTTGATTTTTTTGCACCCTCAGATTCCATATACTGAAATAGTTGGCCAAATATTGTTCTATCCTAACAAACCATACATTGATGGAAAGCTTATTTATTCAGCTTTCAGATGATGTATAAAGCTCAATTTCGGAAAATTGACACTTATGACTGGTTTTGTGGTCCAGGGTCACATATTACCTGAAGTAACCTTACTGTGGGAGATGTGGACAATTGATAAAGTAAACAGTAGAGGGCGCCAAATCTCAAAATGGTGTTTTTGACGATCGCTTCATCGGCCTGTTGAGTCTCAGATCAGTGTGTGGTACAGGTGTGATTGTTCTCATAAAGTCTAAATGGGTTTAAACGAGTCAGAATACATATATCAAGCCCACATTGTTAATAAATGCACAGACAGTTTCAAACATTGTACTTAAAATAATAAACACTATATGTAATGTTAAATATAGATCAGAAAGCGCCGAACAGGACGACGCCAAATAGGCTAGTGTGCGCAGGCAGGTAATCGGATTACACCTCAGACAAACCACACACCAGCTCATCATGTACTGCCCCTACTGAACAACAAATGCTTCATTTCACATCCTGTTCTTACTCCAATTCACAATGCCACTTTTTATTAATCGAGACCAGATTTTTGCTCATCAAGTCCACCTTCTAGAGCACAAACTACGGGTGAGTTTCCTCTTATATTGTCTGAATGTCAAAGAACAGGTGGGCTGGTAAATAATCTGTTTCTGTCACTTTGATTGCGTCTGATTTACAGACATGTCTACTGTTGTAGATTAATTTTAGAAATAATATAATATAATATAATATAATAGATACTAGACCTCTATATGACCTCCATATTTTTCTTGTTTTTGATTTAATAGGCAGTAGAGATGTACCTTACTATGGTATTCATTGAAATGCATTAGAGTATGTAAATACCTTGGTATATGAATACGATAATCATTCAGTACCATGGACTATAGGCCTGTATACTATGGTCTTATTGTTTTATACCATAAATGTACCATGATACAGCTGCCACACTTGTCAGTATTTTATGTAAGGGACAGCTGTCTCAAAACCTAGTGAGCTGCTGACCCAGGATAGCATTTTGTGCTTTGTAGGCTCTTTTAAATAATGTCTATGAAAGCCCTGATTTGTTGTCTAGGTAGGTAACTCACTAAGATTTTAAGACACAGCCACAGGTGTGTCAGGTATGTTTTGTGTATGACTGATAAGCAAGATATTTTACTCATGTCGTTTGTATTTTAAAAATACTTTGTACTATTACATCTATTCTGTACAGTTATATACTTAAGAGTAACAATAAAGCCCTCTCCTTTTTCTTTTTAGAGTAAGGAGGAGCGTATTTTGGAGTTGGAAACAGAGAACACTCTCCTTCATTTGAGACTAGCTGAGGTATGGATGAAGCAAATTCAGTGTGAAATGCATCTAACTCCATTAATGGGGGTCAACCCTTTGGTGCAGTTAAGAGTTTGACCTGCCAGATGGTTTCACTGCTAGATAAGTGGCTTCCAGACAGGCGACAGGTGCTCGCCAGTCTCACCTAATTTACTCACGTGCCTAATATCTGGATATGAAAAACAGACAGAGATACACCTTTGGTTCACTTTAAGTACAAAAATATACCAAATTTTTTTTTAAAAGTTTATTATGATAATATTATAGTAATATTTGAAGTAGCTTTGAGTTCAGTCTAAATGGCATGGTTTATCAATATGATAATTTTGTTTTTTGATAAAAGATTGTTTTTTTTTTTAAAAGAAAGCAATACTTTTATTCAGTTAGATGCATTCAATTAATAAAAAATGACCATAAACAAGTTTGTTACAAAATATTTCTATTTCGAATAAATGCTGTTCTTTTGAACTTTATATTCAGCCTGATAGATATTATATAAAAAAAACTGTTTTCAACAGTAATAATAATAAGAAATGTTTCTTGAGCACCAAATCAGCATATTAAAATTATTTTTTTGAAGGATCATGTGACACTGGAGACTGGAGTAATGGCTGCTGAAAATTCAACTCTGCCATCACAGGAATAAATTACATTTTAATATATATTAAAGTTATTTAAAATTGCAATAATGTTTCACAATATGACTGTTTTCACTGTATTTAAAAATAAATAAATAAATAAAAATAAAAATCTTACAGACTCCAAACTTTTGAATGGTAGTATGTAAAAGACCATAGAATTACCACCTCCACAATGTTTTTTTTGTAAGGTGAAAAACTATGTAACTGCTCTGAACAGTTTGTATGTGTTCCCCATTGACCTTTCCTTGACCTTTTCAAGTGTTTGGGTAAACTCCGGCGTGAGAGGGACAACGACCTTCATGCCCAGAGACAGAACCATCAGCAGCAGAGGAAAGTGCAGAAGTCCACACATGCAGCTCTCTACAAACTTCTATCTGAAGTTCAGGTGATGGCAAAAACACTGCTTTGAAACAATTCCTACACAGCAAATGCTTTGAAATGCAATGTTTTGCAAATTCAGCATCATCATATGATCTGTGTTGCTCTCAGATGCTGAAACAAGACTTGAGGGATGTTTTTACCATCTACGTGGGGTTTGCGAAAGAGCTGGAGGAACAAAGCAAGCAGCTGTTTGAATGTGTGGGCACTGCCAGAAATGCTATTCAGGATTCTCAAAGTGATGACCTTCAGAGTGAGTGTCAACTCAAATACCAACATATCAGCTCATCTGTATTGTCTGTGAATATTTGCACCTCCAAATACACTTAATGAGCCTCATTCACTAATTACATGCACATACACTTATATCCAATCATACAACAAGGTCACATGATGGCCTAGATTATGAACCATCTTCTCTTCTATTTAATCTTCTGCTCTCATTCCCTTCATTCTTCACCATCTGTCTGTTTCTTCATCTGTCTCCTTCTCCATCACAAAACCAGCCGTGTTGTGACAGTAGGTATATGGTGTAGCGTTCAGAGATTATCCATACTTCCCCTCCCCCGGCCTCTCCTCCAGGAAAAGCTGCTGTCAGGAGGGACAGTAAGGTCATGTGTCCTGTGCGTCACCTGCACACCATGGTGACAAGCCTCCCGCAGGGCCTGTGGATCTTATCCCTTGTCATTTATATAGCTGTATTTATAAAACTCAAGGAGACAAACTGCTCCTCAGTCTCAAAGTGCAAATGAAAAAAAAGTTCCTGACAAAAAGCTTTTGACATCCAAGCTTATGAGTTGTTCAGTTTGTAATTATCTGTCCATTTGCACATCCACTTGCGGATGATTGCACACATGATAGTTTGGTATTAGTGCATTTACATGAAGGCATTTTCTCCTTTTCTGATGACATTTGACCTGTATTTTGCCATTTCCCTCTCACATCCACACCATGCTTCAGGATCCGAAAAGACAATGAGCTCAAGGGAGTCAAAACACCTGTTTTATTGGTGTACTATAGCTATCAGACAGCGTTACTGTCGAAAAATAAGTGATGTAGGGATGCAACAATACAATTAGTCGACGGTTCAATATGTACCTCGGTTTTTAACCACTGTTTTCGGTTCGGTTCTGATACCTTGCCACTTCAGTGTGGGTTTTTTTTGCCACAAATTAACAAAATACTCCCGTAAACCTCTGTACACTGGAAAAAAGCGTGGTTTAGTATATGTCTGCTTAATTTTTCTTTTGAGAGAGGTGGTATTTTTTCGATTTTTACGCAAAATAGTTTCATTCATACTGGACGCCAGAGGGCGCCCTCGTGCAGAAAATCTACATGTGTCAAAGAAGTATCACTGATTATGTTCTGTTCCAGCTTCTCTAATATGATCAAAGGCATCGCTATTGCTGTAACTGAATAAAAACAAGATATAACGTTAAACGTTTTGAATGATGAAATATAAGGACACACATACAACAAATTCCGAGATAAATAAAACAAGGAAGTTATTTAAATGCAAAACCGTGATTCACAAGCGAGTGTTGGAGCGTAGATGTCGTACCGAACGGTTCGATATTATATTGAGTATTATGACATCCCTATAATGTACGCAATGTTTCATATTGTAAAATGTGGCTTGTCTTATTACGATTCTGTTAAGTATTTTCTGATTCCGTTTTTTCTTTGGTCCCGGACAAAACGGCTTCTGACTACATGCTCAATCATCACTTTACTTGTTTCTGTAGTCAAGTCATTTAAAGGAATAGTTCTTTCTTATGTTGAACAGAAAATAAGGTATTTTGAAGAACCAACAGTTGTTGGTCCCCATTGACTGCTATAGTAGGGAACAAAATACTATGGAAGTCAATGGGGACCATCAACTGTTTGATTGCCTGCATTCTCTAAAATATCTTCTTTTATGTTCAACGTAAGAAAGAAACTCGGGTTTGGAACAACATAAGGTAAAGTAAATGATGACACAATTTCGTTTTTGGGTGAACTATCCCTTCAGCTGTCCAAGTGCAATATCCCATGAATTAGTGTCTAATCAATTCATATTTTAATGTGAAGATTTTTCTTGCTTTCCACAGAACTCCAAGGTCAGGTGACTGCATTAGAGTGCTCTTTACAGGAAGAGAAGGAGAGATGCAGAGAGGAGCGGGTGAGGAGGAGGCTGCTCCACAACACCCTGGTTGTACGTATTTGGCTCTCTGGTTTGATTTACTGTTCTCAATGTATTTATAGTGTAACATTTTGCCATTTATTTAAAGTGAAGAGGTAGGGGGTACACCGCAAGATATCCTGTTGTTATCACCTGCTGTGGTGGCTAATGTTTTCTGACACATGAATATTTCAGTTATGAATATTTAAAGTATATCAGACCAATATCTACCTGACTTATCCTTAAAAATGACTGTGTAAGCAGTCAGGATGATTCAGTTAAACTAAAAATAGTTGAAGCTACACACATTTCTCTCTGTAGGAGCTGAGGGGGAATATCAGAGTTCACTGCAGGGTGCGTCCAATTCTGCAATTTGATCACATCCCAGGATCACCCACAACCAATGGGTAATGCAATTTAAATACATATTTAACGAATAGTGGTAGATTAATGCATATTAAATTAATAAAAATGTGTATTTACAAAATTGGAATTAATTTTATTTTTGTAAATTATTAGTGCTGTCAAATTGATAAATTGCAATTAATTGCATCCAAAACGAAAGTTTGTTTACATTTATATGTATATATATACACAAACGTGTGTGTGTGTGAGTGTATATACATATATATATTATTTATTAAAAATATACATGTATGTGTGTATATTTATGCATGTAAATATGCACACGCACATATGTTATGTACAGTATACACAAACTGTTATTTTGAATGTGATTAATCATGATTAATCAGTTTGACAGCACTAAAAATTATTAATAAAATGTGATTCAATTTATTTTAAAATGTTATTTCAAACAAAAACACATGCTTTGGGAATGCAGTATGTCTTGTTGATGTACTAAATCTCATTTTCCTTTTTAAGATCTTCATCATGTGAAGCAGTTGTGCAGGCCGTCAATGATGTGAGTGCATTGATTATTTGTAGTGTTTATGGGATCTATAAAATTGTAATGTCCCTGTACTACACCATACACCCTCGATTAACCATCTCTGGCCATCCTTGTTTTGCAGGACTCTGTTTTTGTGAACTGCGCCAAAACCTCAAGTCCTGTAATGAACAAAATATTTGAGTTTGAGAGGTATTTAGACACTGCATATAATGTGAGCATTTAAGATGGGAGCTTAGGTGGTGGATAATGTAGCATGTGTCTGTGATTATTTGATTTGTAAGAGTGCATGGTCCAGAAGACAGTCAGGAGACTGTGTTTGAGGAGGTGAAACCCCTTCTAACGTCTTTACTTGATGGGTGAGTATTCTATTTCATACAACCAGGTTTAAGTATTCAAGTAGGGAAGATACCAAGATAAAATGAAGTCAAAAGTTTACATACACCTTGCAGAATTTGCAAAATGTTAATTATTTTACCAAAATAAGAGGGGTCATGCAAAATGCATGTTATTTTTAATTTAGTACTGACCTGAATAAGATATGTGACATAAAATCTGTTTACATATAGTCCACAAGAGAAAATAATGGTTGGGATGGGCAGTACTAAATGAAAAAAATATGATATTTAGGCAAAATAAGAAAAATGTGCACATCTTCGTTCTGTTCAAAAGTTTATACCCCTTGCTCTTAATGCATCATTTTTCCTTCTGAAGCATTAGTGAGCATTTGAACCTTCTGTAATAGTTGCATATGAGTCCCTCAGCTGTCCTCAGTGTGAAAAGATGAATCTCAAAATCATGCAGTCAGTGTTGGAAAGGGTTCAAATACACAAAAATGCTGAAAAACCAAAGAATTTGTGGGACCTGAAGGACTTTTTTAAAGAACAGTAGGCAGTTTAACGGTTCAGGACAAACAAAAGACTCATGAACAACTATCACTAAACAAAACATAAAAAAACAGCTGTGGATCATTCAGCTAACAACACAGTATTAAGAATCAAGTGCATATAAACTTTTAAACGGGGTCATTTTTATAAATTCAACTAATATTTTCGCTTGTGGACTGTATGTAATGTATGTTTTTATGTGAAAATCATATTCATGTCAGTAGTAAATAAAAAATAACATGCATTTTGTATGATCCTTCTTATTTTGGTCAAATAATTAACATTTTGCAGATTCCGCAAAAGTGTAGGTAAACTTTTGACTTCAACTGTTTGTCATTCTCCTTCCTTCATTTCAGGTATAATGTATGTATCATGGCATATGGCCAAACAGGCAGTGGAAAGACACATACAATGATTGGCTCCCGGTCTGAGGATCCCACAGCTGCAGTGCAGGACTCTCAACAGGGCATCATTCCAAAAGCAGCCAACGAGCTATTCAAGTAAACCTAAGCTCACAGCACAGTTAAAATCACTACACGTTTCACTCACTCATCTACGGTATTACAACATAAAGTCTGTCTGCATTGATATATGTCCCAGGCTGATCTCTGAGAAGCCAGCGGACAGTCATACGGTGGAGATGTCAGTGGTGGAGGTCTATAATAACGAAGTTTTGGACCTGCTGGCCAGAGATGAAGATGGGGTGACAGTTGGGGTGAAGAGAGAGGTCATCACCACCAGCACAGGCACCAGTGAGGTGCCCTGCCTAACATATGAGTGAGTCACAGAATTACATTATATAAACAGTGTTAGTGTTGCTTAGATATTTCTGTGTGTATTAATGCACGTATGTGTTGCATTTAAGTTTACAATCAGCATTTATTTGTTTGTCTGACTGGCTTCTTCATTGCACTTTGAGCTTTTGCTGCATGCACACATGACTGTCACGGGTTTGCACGTGTTTGACTTGACCCGTTTGTGTGTGTTTGTCAGGTTGGTGCGGAGCTCTGCAGAGGTGATGCAGCTGATCAATTCTGTGTTAAAACTAAGATCTCACTGTCCCACCCTGGTGCACATGGACTCCTCCAGATCTCATTTCATCGTTACTCTCACCGTCACCTCCAAAAGCCCAGATGCACTGGCTCTAGGTGTGATATACAGTGTTTCTTCAAGAGTGCCAGTCCCCAACTAACACATTTTGAAGCTCTAATGTTTCCTCAAGCCATATGCCGCTATCTGCAACACACACGGTTATGGTTGTTAAGTGAGACCAAGCGTATTATCTAAAGACGCACACACAAACAGTCATTCAAACAGCTCCATTTTCTCACACACCCACTGGATTAGTTATCTTCACACACACACACACACACACACACACACACACATACTCTCAAGCACTTTCTTGCTACATAAAGAGAGCCAATTGCTCACTCCAAAGGTTTCCCAAGGTAGCACTGAAAGACCTTATAAAGGTTGGCATTGGATTTAAGTATGTCGCATCAAAGACCCTCAACCACAAAACCAGTCTTAAGTAGCACGGGTATATTTATAGCAATAGCCAACAATACATTGTATGGGTCAAAATTATTGATTTTTCTTTTTTTATGCCAAAAATCATTAGGATATTAACTAAAGATCATGTTCCATGAAGATATTTTGTAAATTTCCTACCGTAAATTAATCAAACTCACTCCTACTGATTACTCACTCCTACACTCCTAAAAACTCCTACAGATCATGTTTTTAAGCCATTTTAGGTCTTATTTTGATGCAACAAAGTGGTTATACCTAAGTGTGTGAGTTATTTACTTACATTTACTTACTTTTAAATTAGTCTTTCCTTTAACGCCATTATATTGTTCATTCAGACTGATTCCCAAATGTGGAACGTGCACAAACACACAAGGCGGGATTTATTTCATGAACCAATCATAGCCAGTCATATCCAGTCATATCACGATGGAAGCATTGCCACCTCTCACGTGACTTTCTCCCATTCATTCTCAATTACCCCCCACCCAACCCACTCTACGCTGTAGGGGGTCTGTAAAAACTCAGTGGTCTCAGGGGAGACGAGAGAGACGCAGACTTTACCTTTAGTGTCGCTGTTGAATGTTTCTTTAGAAAAACAAGTGATTATTACACTTTTTCATGTTATATTTTCTAATAGTGACACACTGCCTTGCCTCCTTGAAGGAAACCCCCTGATACATATATAACTGTACATATATGGACTCATACAGTGTGCTCTACATGTATTGCAGCTCGTCGTCTGCAGAATGCCAGACAGGATGTCCAGCGGGTGTCTCAAAAGGAATGGTGGAGCCCACGCTGCCGCAGGGCCGCTTCCTCACGCTCTTCTAGCCCCGCCTCCTCACCGTGCCACTCCCCCTGCCACTCCCCCCGACCCAGCATCACACAGCCCCCCCTCAAAACCAAGCTGCAGTTGGTGGACCTTGCTGGGAGTGAGTGTGTGGGTAAGCGGATACAATGTTGTGCACCGTCTGCCAAAGACTTCATGAGAAGTTACTAGTTAAGCTAATAAAACACAGTATTCAGTCATCAGGTCATTAGGTAAGGTTTATAGAGTTTTAAATCTCAGGTCAGGTTTTATTGAAGTGCTGCTTGTAAATAAAGATGTGAATAGTGTTTCTGCACTATTTTTTGTGTTTAGGGATGTCAGGTGTTACCGGTGCCGCTCTGTGGGAAAGCTCCTGTATAAACCGCAGCCTCTCAGCTTTGTCTGATGTTCTTGGAGCACTAGCCGAACGACGACCTCACGTACCCTACCGCAACAGCAAACTAACACATCTACTACAGGACGCCATAGGTGAGAGCAAAATTACTGTGAAACACAACTATATTACACATGCAGTCTATAAAAACAGCACTTGTTCCCCATTCTGTCACAAAAAACAGATACTGATTCATTCTGTCTAGCTATCTAGCATTATATCACTCTAGCTATTGTTCCAATAATCCATCCCGAAGATATGGCTAAAGACTTCACTTAATTCTGTGGCATTCATGGACAGATTTTGTAACATTATTTCCTTGTATATAGTGCGTGACATAAGTTTCCTTTGCTTTTATTTGAACAACAGTTAAAACCAGTTCAACCAGTCAGGTTTTAACATGCCACAATGAGTATCTTAGACAAGGCCTACCTACACTGCCCTCCAAAAGTTTGGACGCCCTAGAAAAGTGGGGTTTTGGACAATATTTGCATAAATCCTTTTTAATTTGTGAAAATTTTGCACTGATAAGGGACAACACAAACTACGAAAACATATTTTATTACATAACACATTTTCGATTCATCAAAATATCCACCATTAGCAGCTATTACAGCTCTGCATAATCTGGGCCTAAATTCATTGTATTCTAAACTTAATTGGCTGACCCAAAAATCTTTTATAAACCTGGGCCAAGTTTAAACCAGTGACCAGGTATCACAGTTGGCAAAGGGACATGTCTGACTTTGACATGTATATATTGCCATTATTATGTAATTAAAATAAAAATGATTATTCCTGGTCTTCAATGATAATGTCAAGTTACTTTAAAGCATGTGCACCAAAAAATGATAAGGATTTATGCTGATATCGTCCAAAACCACACTTTGCCAGGGGTGTTTCCAAACTTTTGGAGTGTACATTCTTCCCTTCTGAGCCTCACTTGACCATTCTTGTGATATCTTTTTTTTTTTTTTTTTTTTTTTTTTTTTTGCCACAGGAGGGGATGCCAAGCTTCTGATAATGCTGTGTGTATCTCCCACTCAACGCTTCCTCACCGAATCTCTTCAGTCCCTGGGGTTCGGTGCCAGAGCCAGACAGGTCCAGAGAGAGCCACCACGCAGGAAAAACACAGCCCTGAAGATAAAGTGACCCACAGGGACATGCATTTGATAGCTGCTTATGTAAAGTTTTTTTTTTTTTTTAAATTTATGTTGATATTATAGTATTATAGTTATAGTTGCATGTTAATGCTTGTTAGTATTGTTTACAAAATTATTCTAACATTATTTTAATTTTTGCATAGGTTACATACAATCTCTTGCACATTGAGGATATTCCTCTGAAAAAAATGTTTACAGGTTTTTTGTGTCTAGTGTGAGTGGAACACTTCAGATTATGTGTGTCTATGTGTGCAATTATCCATTAGTTTGCTCTTAATTATTGATGTGATGATGAAAAATATATGGCTTTTAAGTAATAGTGGTTGCATCCTGACTCTAGTTGACCTTATATTTTACTGCAAGTTAACTTGACATCTTTCCAATGTATCACTATTTATATATATTTAAATATGCTTTAGATTTAATAAAAGGAATCTGCTGTTTTCTTTTAAATATCGACCCATTGTTGCAAAAGGCACTTACGTATTTTTCCCTTCCCCAGAGTAGTGTAGTGGTGCTAGGTCGTGTCTGTCTTTATTTACATATTCGTCACAACCAATCGGAGCCTTCTGATGCGTGATGTAACATAAAACACGGAAGTGTCAATGTAAGCGTTACTTAAGCGGAGACTTGTTACATAGCGCTCGTAATTGCATCTTCTTTATCTAGAAGTTGTAACACATCCGTCTTTCTGCGACGGATGATTAAGTGCTGCGATCGAGCTTCTCTGGTTTTCAGTCACTTGCTGCATTTTAACGCTTAACGGCGGACAGGTGAGTTTATATATCACTGCAATCAAACAATAAGTGTATACTATTGTGGTAGTCTGATTTCAGCGCAGTTTGGCAATATTTGGACAGTCTTACTCAACGTAAACATGTAGCCCATATTCCATCCATATTTTTATTAGTGTTGCGTGTTAGTGTTAAGGGAAAAAACAACATGACTGCTAAAAACTTTATAATGTTTACTTACTTTTTACATGTAGGGGAGAACAGTATAATAATTTTATATAAAATAGACTAGACATTTTAAGTTAAAATAAGTTAATTATTATGTTATATTAAAAAAAAAAAAAGCTAAAACAGCGTAGAATAGGCCAGTTACTGTTTACAGCATTTGCATCTCCAAAATAGCTTTAGCAGATATTTCAGTGCATGTTTATGCACTTTTTAATTATCGAACCACCTTGGATATCAACTTTGAGCATTTGTCCCGTAACATCAGAGTTAAAATAAGTTAATATGTTATGTTTAAAAAAATGTTTTCCTCAGTTTCGCGAGCTAAAACAGGCAGAATAGGCTAGTTACTGTTGACAGCATTTTAAAACTTGAACAAGTTTAAGTTGTATTTACATTTAATTAATATCTCGAATAGCTCATATAGTATTGTTAGCCTTGTTATAATGTTATTATGGATAGAGAAGTATAAAATTCTATTAACATCCCAACGTACTGGACTACAGATTCTCAGTCAGTCTCAATATTGTTGTATAGAAAAATAAATATTTCTAATTTTTCCAACTAATGACAAATGTGACCCTTGACCACAAAACCAGTCATAAGTGTAAATTTTTTAAAATTGAGATTTATACAAAATATAAAAGCTGAATAAATAAGCTTTCTGTGGTTTCTTAGAATTGGACAATAATTGGCCAAAATACTATTTGAAAATCTGGAAGGGTGGAAAAAAATCTAAATATTGCCTTTAAAGTTGTCCAAATGAAGTTCTTAGCAATGCATATTACTAATCAAAAATTAATTTTTAATATATATACAGTAGGAAATGTACAAAATATCTTCATGGAACATGATCTTTACTTAATATCCTAATGATTTTTTGCATAAAAGAAAAATCGGTCATTTTAACCCATACAATGTATTGTTGGCTGTTGCTACAAATATACCTGTGCTGCTTAAAATTTTTTTTTGTTATATTTTAAGTAAAAAATAAAATTCATCTGTTGTCATGTGTGGAGTTCCATTCTGACGTAGTGCCATTACTAAACTGCATTTTGTCTAAATAGCTTGCAACTCTATTAAATCCTTTTTTTTTTTTTATTTGTACAGCATTACAGTCAAGATGCTTAAAGCCATCGGTCAAACTTTCTTTTCTTCTGGACTCCAGAACCCAAAGTCCACCACTCAACAGAGTAAGGTTAGTGCATGTGTGTTCATGTGAGTACATGTGTGATTTTGGCAGAAACCTTCCAGATTTCAATGCAGACTTTGGATTTGTTAATATTTACTTATTAGCTAATGCTTAGGTTTTTTTTTAATGTAGTCTGTTCACGTCTAAAATAAGCAGACCCTGCTTTTTGTGTTTATTGTATAATGTCTCATATGTTTCCAGTCATATTTGATGAATACATGCTTTTCAGGGTGAAGACTATGAGGTCCGCACTTACCATACAACAAACTGGGTCAGCACAGCTGTGACTGGCATGGAACAGGACTCGGCGTTAAGCACAGGCTTCAGAAGACTCTTCAAATACATTCAAGGGAATAATGAGAAGAGTAAGTGGTTCTGTCCTGTAGATGACAAGAAACATAGATTTTTTTTTTTTTTTAGTAGACATTCAAGATTAGAGCTTTCAGCCATTATTTCCGCATTTTAGGCCTGTGATTCTGACATTTTCATTTCATAACGTAGACATAGCATATGCATATAAAAAAGAAATCTCCTCATGCATAAAGCCAAAATTCAATTAGGTGGAAACAAAGGTTTTCTGTGAGCTACATGACTGCAATAAATCACTTCTCAGTATGCCTTTATAATAATAAAAAGCATGTGGCAGGTTGTGTTCCCACAGAGTAAATTGTGTTTCACTAATGATTCACCAGATGACACTGCATCTGCAAAATAGCTTTAGCAGATATTTCCGACACTGAGATCAGTGCATGTTTCTGCACTTGTTGTTAATTATTGAACCACCTTAGATATCAACTTTGAGCATTTGTCCCGTGCCATCAGAGTCTAAGGTGGAGATGACGGCACCAGTGAGCTGTCTGATTGAGCCTGGTGCTGGACCCGCTTGTGAAAGCACCTTCACTGTGTCCTTCTACATCCCTGAGGAACATCAGGCTGACCCACCCAAACCCACTGATCCAGATGTTTTCATCGAAAATAGAAAAGAGCTCACAGTGTTTGTGAGGTATGTTTGTGTCAAGTCTTGCAAGGGATTTTAGATCTAAAACTACATTTTTTTTCTGGTTCATAATAGTTTTGTTGTCATAGCTTCACGTTTGCTTGGCTTTGTTTTTTTGCAGGACCTTTGGAGGCTTTGCTAACAGTGAGAGCTGCCGTGCGGAGCTTCTGAATCTGATAGAGAGCCTCAAGCGAGATGGGATGAAATTCAAGGAGGCTCCATTTTACAGAGCGGGATATGACAGCCCCTTCAAACTGACCAACCGCCGGAATGAAGTGTGGCTGATCAAAGATGAAGAATAAAAGTCCTAAAGATCAAATGGTCATATCTCATGATGTGAATGAAGAGGAGGTCAATTTTTGTGTTTGAACTTAACAATTGTTATTGTGCAGATGCTTTGTTTACCGTGTGCCACAAGTGCCTGAATGTTTTTATATGAGAATTTAACACTACTAACACTAATCTGACCAATATATTTTACACCGGCATTAAAACTTGAGGTACCTGCAGTTAACTGTGAAATTGTACAAAAATAATGTTGAAATAATTTCTAATCGGCTGTCAGACTGAAATATTGCCTAAATCTCAGTGTTTGCAATGGCATAGATTTTGGTTTAAATTTACTAACGTATCAAAGCACTTACTGTATGTTTGTAGAGGCACAAGTACTGCATGACGACTGAATTGCTAACTTTTTAAAATCTTGTGAATATGTATAATCTCATCTCTATTTAGAGTTTTTATATTGCACTGAATCTTAAATCTAACAATTTAAGGGAACAATAACGTTGTATTAACTTTAACTTTTACTTTGTCATTTTGGTCTTAAAATAACTTGTACACATTTGTGACCCTGGACCACAAAACCGGTCATGAGTAGCACGGGTATATTTGTAGCAATAGCCACCAATACATTGTATGGATTAAAATTATCACGTTTTCTTTTATGCCAAAAATCATTAGGATGTTAAGTAAAGATCATGTCCATTAAGATTTTTTTTTTTGTAAATTTCCTTTCGTAAATATATATAAACCTAATACATTGCTAAGAACTTCATTTGGACAACTGTATCTTGGCCAAATATCATCTTATCCTAACAAATCATACATTAATGGAAAGCTTATTTGTTCATATTTCATGTGATGTATAAAACTCAATTTCATAAAATTTATCCTTATGACTGGCTTTGTAGTCTTGGGTCACATTTTAAATGTGGCCATCTAGTGGTTAAAAAAATAAAACTTTCAACATCTTGCAAAAGAATGTTTGTTTGTCTCTGTGTGTGTGGATGAGTAGCATATGATCCTGCCACACTGGAGACTGCAGTTTAAGAACCGCAGTCCTAAGACCTAGGTGTCAAAGTTTTTTTGCATAGCACTAACTTTTCAATTCTCTATTTGCATTATTAATTTTGAGGAATAATTTACGCACTTTTGAGAAATGATCTTAGCTCAAAGGTAGGACGGCTTACTCAAAATTTTATAAATGAGACCGCTGATGGCATAAATACATTGGCTAGGAGGTGCTGTCACAAACACTCGGGTCCAAGAAGGGCAGTCCTAGGGCTGTAGCCTCCGGTATTGCCAGAATATAGTTTATGATACGGCATCTTAACAGAATGGCCATTTTTTGCTTATTTGTTGTTGTTTTAACAATTGATGATTTGTCAGTTTGTCTCATAAGTGATGACAACAGCCTTTCAGTTTCACATTACTTTTTCTCTGTGTACGTGACGTGACTCACACAGGCGAATGGCATATTTAAAGGATTAGTTCACTTCCAGAATAACAGTTTCCTGATTTACTCACCCCCATGTCATCCAAGATATTCACGTCTTTATTTCTTCAGTCCCAAAGAAATAGTTTTTTTGAGGAAACCATTCATGTAGAGCCCTTTGCAGCTGCATTGAAACTGCAATTTGGACCTTTAAACCATTGGCCACCACTAAGGTCGACTTAATGGATAAAAATCCTGGAATGTTTTCCTCAAAAAAAATATTTTTGACTGAAGAAAGAAAGATATGAACATCTTGGATGACATGGAGGTGAGTAAATTATCAGGAAATATTCTATAAATGAACTAATCCTTAGGAGACACTGCAGGCAAAAATGCATTTTTTTCATGCACTTTATTTATTTGTGTCATTAGATTTCAATTACAATACATATTTTTAAAGGCCTTTTTTTCAAAATGAGTTTTTTTTTTCTATTCTGAACCATAAATCTCCACTTCAGTAACACACACACCAAACTTTACATTTTTATTCCTGTCTATATCCTGAAGGTTTTTACAGAAGGATGTGTTTGTATATAATTTGCTTGATTTTATACATTTTATTCTCCACAAAATTGTAAAAAAATATATATGTGACCCTGGACCACAAAACCAGTCATTGGGGTATATTTGTAGCAATAGCCAAAATACATTATATGGGTCAAAATTATAGATTTTTCTTTTATGGCAAAAATCATTAGGAAATTAAGTAAAGATTGTGTTCCATGAAGATATTTTGTAAAATTATTACTGTAAATATATCAAAACTTAATTTTTGATTAGTAATATACATTGTTAAGAACTTTATTTGGACAACTTTAAAGGGAATTTTCTCAATATTTAGATTTTTTTGCACCCTCAGATTCCAGGTTTTCAAATAGTTGTATATCGACCAAATATTGTCCTATCCTAACAAACCATACATCAATGGAAAGCATATTTATTTAGCTTTCAGATGATGTATAAATCCCAATTTTGAAAAATTGACCCTTATGACTGGTTTTGTGATCCAGGGTCACATATATATATTTTCTGTCTGTTTTTTTTTTTTCTGAATTATGGAGTGACGAAATGAGATACCCAAAATTCCCTCTGTAAAAACATTTGACTCTAATATGTCAAGAAAATTAAATAAGAATTTTGAAACTGACTTCATCCAGCGTTTAGACTTTTGCACTAGAAATGTATGCAAATTAGCGCATATTTCATTCAATAATGCATCATTTGCATATTTAAACAACATTTTAGAAAACTTGTAATATAAAAAATGTTTGCAGTTTTTTTAATGCAATCAATGAACTGGTTAAGTAAAGTAATAACTATTAGTTAATTGTGTTTATCAAAGTATGTTTGGGAATAGTAAAGCCAAGGTTTAGAAGATTTTTCCAGTCTACACAATTATTTTGTGTATAAACTGAAACATGTCCTGAATTTAATTTATCTTGGTCATTTAAAACTACTAACAGATCCAGACAGAAAAAAAGTACTTCATCTGATAAAGGACATAACCTCAGGTGCTAGCTAGAGAAATCCTACAAGGCCAAACACACTCTCTTTGCACCGTCATCAGGTTTATTTTTGAGGTAACAGTCGCCTGAATATCATGTTCACAAGCTCAGCACAAAAGATGACGTCCATGTGGAAAAACAAGCGGCTTACTTCTATCTCTGTTGCAGCCGAATCATAAACAAAGATTCACGATCTCTGTCGTGATTTAACTTACAAAGATCATTTTGCATGCGGTACTGGTCCAGGTCACAGTATCGAGTTTTAAATGATGGTCAGTAAGACATAAAGAGGGGCTGACGACCCCGCAAAGCCTCTGGAGTTGATGTACGGCCGTGGGTGTCATGGTGACGGCGCTAATGAGATTGTGGTTTGGGCTGGCGGCTGACAGGTGGCAGTGAATCAAAGACAGAGACAAGACAGATGGGCAATTTTTAAATATCACCATGTTTTATTACAGAGACATACTCTAGAGGGTTAGCAGCTTGCTTCCTCTTTACCGGCGTTTTTCCGTCTGCTTTTCTGATTCGCTTTTCCAAGGGTGAAGAAACAAACAGAATTGAATCTGAATTTAAAGACTCTCACCTCATTCACCTTCCTCCCAAAAAAAGCCCACCTCCAACTACAGTATATCAAACCACATTCTGGCTATTCTAAAATAAATACTCTACAAAAGGAAGCCACTCCTAGCAAAGGTTTCTAAAATGTACAAATTCTTTGAAAATAAGTTCAGGTGTTACTTAACATTTCTGTAGGTATATACATAAAAAAAAACATTATAAAACTGCACAAGAAAAGAAAACAGGAAGATTAGTAATTAAGCGGTTACTTTGACTAGATGTTAACAGAACAGAACTCAGGCTGAAAAACAGCAAGTTAGTGTCCCGAGTGTCCTGTTTGGCTCTTTGGTAACCAAAACATTTACAAGTAAACCGGTCGTTTGTTTCAAGTAAGATGTCAGAATTAACTCTTTAAAATAACCAACACAGACACAATGCTTTTTAAATGACAAATAAAAGACGAACAGTGCAAACCTACACACCAAAAACCAAACATTTATTTCCACAAACAAGCCGTCGTTGCTCCAATCCCTCGGCCCACAACTCCTTTCCAATTCCAGAAACTTCCGACAGTCCGAACAGTATGGAAAGATAGTCTCTTGTAGGAATCTGTGCTCTTTATCCTGGTCTTCGAAGACCGGCGTACTCAAGCGGTAAGGCGCCGACAGAGCTGCCTCGGTGAAGTTTGAGATGTGACAAAACATCCATCAACTTGAACTACTACAACCAAAACAAGCAGTCACATAGTAATTCCTTCATTACAACTTTCGTTAACTCCTTCACCAAAAAAACTCACACAAATCTGACTGTTACTTCTGAAGAATGGAATTAAAAATCTGAACAAAAGAAGTAATTGGTAAGCTTTGGAAAGACAAGTCTAGTATTGCCACTGAAAGAGGAGCTCTCTCCAAAAAGAAGGTCAAATTGGATTAGATTGGTTACTTATTTTCTGAAGAGCTACAGTACAGCAGTCTCGTCTACTGCTTGAACTGACTGCTAGATCCGTAAGTCTTAGCCCACACTACAACGCCAGACTGTGCTGTGTGGATTAGCGGGCGGCAAGACCTTCTAGAGTTCAGCCTCTCCTGGTCTTCCTCCCTCCGAAGAGAGCCGAGAAGACATTCTGCCTTTGCCAAGGAGCCGTTTGGTCTCCTAACTGCTGCTCTGCTCACATAAAGTGCTGTTAGAGTCCTGAGAGTTGTTTAATGGAGAAACAGGACATGGGTCTTCACAGTCGGTGAGTTCTCCATCCCTCTCGCAAATGACAGTCATGGGGCTGCTGAGGATCCGGCTGCGTGCGTTATACTTGCTGCTTGCGGCGGAGGGTGGCGTGCGAGATCGGCCGTACTCCGGCCCGATTAGCGACGGCGACGTTGAAAATATTCCCTCGTTGCGCGCCCAATCCTCGGGCGTCCTCTTGTTGCGGCCCGGTGAAGAACAAGGGCTCTCGGTTGTTGGAGATGCTGGATCAAATGAGGAGTCGAGAGAGCGAGTCCTATGAAAGCGTGGGTCGGTGCTGCGCAGCATCTCCGCGGCAGACATGCGGAAGCTGGTTTCGGAGCGACTGCCTTTTTTTAGCAGGAGGGCCTTGAAGGTGTCGCTGCTGGTCGCCGATTTGCGCAGGCTGCGCTGGATGGAGCCTGTTTGCCGTGGCAGGGGGGAAGTCAAGGCGGGGGGCGTTCCTGTAGGGGTGACCGGTGGGGATGAAGGAGCTCGTGAACGGTCCTCTTCGGATTCCTTACGCCCAAGGACCTTCCGCTTTGACCTGGAGACAAAGATGAAGCAATGTTAGATAAGTTGTTCAGACAAAACAGAAATAAAGCATTAAAAACAAAAGGAGGAATGCACAATATTGTAAAATATTTAATTTTATTTTACATTTAATGTTACTTAAAGGGATAGTTCACCCAAAAATGATAATTCTGTTATTAATTACTCGCCCTCATGTCATTTCAAACCCGTGAGGCCTTCGTTCATTTTCGGAACAGAAATGAAGATATTTTTGATGAAATCTGAGAGCTTTCTGACCGTAGATATAGACAGCAACGCAAATACCACATTCAAGACCCAGAAAGGTAGTAAAGACATCATTAAAATAGTCCACGTGACATCAGTGGATCAACCGTAATTGTAAGCAGCTAATGAACATGGTAGTTGTGTTGCTGTATCTATGCAGGGTCAAGAAGCTCTCAGATTTCACCAGAAATATCTTAATTTGTGTTCTGAAGATGAACGAAGGTTTTACAGTTTTGAAACGACATGAGGGCGAGTAATTAATGACAGAATTTTCGTTTTTAGGTGAACTATCCCTTTAATGTAAATTCTGAAAAATACTAATGATTTAAAAACAGTTACATGTAATTTTTAGCAAATCTGTTGCAATACTATTCATTTTAATGCTTTGCATCCCTAAACCAAAGTTAAAAATATATATTTTTTAAATATGTGACTCTGGATCACAAAACCAGTTATAAGGGTCAATTTTATGAAATTGAGATTTATGCACTCTAAAAAATGCTGGGTTAAATATGGACGATATAATTTTATTTAACTCAACTATTGTTTAAAAATTACTATATGGCTGGCTTAAAATGAACTCAAAATAGGTTCTAAATTAAAAATCAGACACATAATTACTAGAGGAATCAGTATATTCAAAAGGTGAACATTTATTAACAAGCAATTTAAAAAATGTTTATTATTTAATTATTATTTATCCAGCTTAATAATAAATGTTCATTTATTGAACATATTTCTAATTGTTCAATATCCAATCTATTTTGGATTCATTTTAAGGAAGAAATATAGTAAAGTAATTGAGTTAAATAAAACAGTTTGCCATTGATGTATGGTTTGTTAGGATAGGACAATATCTGGCCGAGATAACAACTATTTGAATATCTGTAATCAAAAATACTGAGAAAATCACCTTTAAAGTAGTCCAAATGATGTTCTTAGCAATGCATATTACTCGTCAAAAATTAAGTGATTTATTTACGATAGGAATTTTACAAAATATCTTCATGGAACATGATCTTTACATAATATCCTAATGATTTTTGGCATAAAAGAAAAATCAATAATTTTGGCCCATACAATGTATTATTGTTGGCTACTGCTACAAATATACCCGTGCTACTTAAGACTGGTTTTGTGGTCCGGTGTCACATATTAGCTAAAGCTTATATTAGTTAGCAGCAGACAGGAGAACATCAGTTCATTTAGTACAAAAACAAAAAAAGAAAAAATCCATTGACAAAGCTGCCCCTTTACTGTCAGCACAAATGTTTAACGAAACTGCTTCACTTCAGTTAACAACTCATCAAACTACTCCTGAAGCTGAATGACTTGAATAAGATTTGAATCCATTTTTGTGATTAATTTTTTCAGTCTTGATGAGCCTATCCCCTTCATTGATTTCTGTTCCACTTTCTCATTAAACTCGGCTAGCCCCCAGCAAACCAAAACTTCACAGCAAAATTGGAAAAGCAGGAATAACTTAACAATGCGGGATATAAATAGCGGGGGTTTGTTTAATACAAATTCAGTGCTTTAAAAGCTAAACCAAAGAGGAATACTGCAAGCGTTGCAACTTTATGGAAGTGCAGACATAATGGAAGCTTAATCAACAAAGCAAACTGGGCAAAATGCCCAGCATCATTTTAACCCGGAGAGCTGTTCATTCACCCAACCAGTAGGGGGGACCTTGGGTCAATGAATGCTAGAGCATGTGTGCCCAGGATCAAATCAAATTCATTAGCATGGCATAACTGCTGCAGATTAGGGAGCGCAGGATTATCTGCGGGATGGAGCAGAAATTCATCCCAAGTCTGAGATGTGCTGGGAGATTATAGAGCTAATCCCATCCTAGCATCATCACGAGACGAATAGCCAACGGCTAATTACTTGCCAGACCGCACCTCATATGTTGGGGGGTGTTCATGTTCAACTGGTCCAGGCTGAACGAAAGAGAAGGAAAAGGAGGATGGAAGAGATCAGGGAAGACCAAGGATGAAGAGAACAACAGATATGACAGATCGTGGCAAAATTACAAGGGATGTGGAAGCAAGAGTTGAAAGAGTCAGATATACATCATCTAAAAACAATACCTAAAAAAAAAAAAAAATATATATATATATATATATATATATATATATATATATATATATAAAATCTAAATATCCTAAACAATTCCTTTAAACAAGATAAATATCTAAAATAAAATGCATGCATTTATATATATATAATATATATATAGACTTAGTTTCATATCAAAAGTAACACAAAGCCCAGCCTATTATTGCTATTTATTGGAAGGAAGACGCACTGTACTGTTCATTCATTAACTGAAAACAGCATAGACCAAAAGATCGATTGTGATTTAAGAATCAATATTGGTTCATTAAAATGAGAATTTATTAAAATCGAGAAATTGATTTTTGTTGTTGCTGTTTACCCAGCCCTAGCGTAGGCTATTTTGTTGTTTTTAAACACTGCAGCGTCCTGTAGGTTCATGATTAAAAATGAAAATGTGAACCAAAATAAAAGCAATTAAATGTGTTATTCTAATTTTAAATATGAAAATTAAAATGACGGGTAATAATAGATTATGATGGAATTTTTACAACCCTGTCCGTCAAAATGATGGACAACGTTAAAGTCTAGCGCAATCTCTGACATATATATATAAAATAAGAAAAATATTGAATAAATACAGATTTTTTTTTACAGAAGTCCTTGAAAACAACAGGTCAAATCTTGAGATAAATGCTGTATACACTGTGGTTGTAATCTATCTTCCACTCCAGCTTTATTATTTGATTCATCTAAAGCTCAGTGCTTTGAGAGTGGCATCGGGCAAACCGCAGGATTTACGGAGCACGTAGCATCTGGTGCTCTGTCACACTACATCTAAACTGGTTTTCCATTTCAAGGATATCTTTTGCTCTAATATCTGTGTGGGATTGCAGCGGTCCAAAGCAGAAGGAAGAGCAAAGCCGCACACGCTCGTACACACACACGCTGTAGCGGAGGAAACCAAATCCTCTCGAATGAAATTGTGTGAAGGCTGAAGAACTTCAAAAACCTGCCCGGTACACGTGACTATGGCAAGCCTGCATAACTTGTGAACTACAACACAACATAATGAATTTTAAATAATGCGCCATTCGGTATGCATCAGAGATCATGTGAAGGACTGCAGTAAGGCTGAGTGTTCTATGACCGAATTAGAGAAGAGTGCATGTTTCTTCAACACATCCAAACTATACATAAGCATCCAGTGGGGTAATACTTTAGTCGGGCATTTTTTAATCTGACAGCCTGAGACCACAGAAGCCCTACTCCATACAGGCTGCTTTCCTTCCACGCTTCATCTTTGATGAATGTATCTGAGATTGGATAGGACAGCCCACTTTAAAATTATGAATGCGGTTTACAGGACGAGGGAGGGATGGAGTGGAAAGGAAGTAGACCAGACTGGAAAATGGATCACGGCAAAGTATTGTGGGAATTTACCTGTGAATGGCAGCAAAGAGGTCCTCTGTTGTGCGGGGCCGAGTGGGGGTCACCATGTCCCTACAACTGTCGCTGTTAATGCTGGGAGACTGAGCGACGTCCAACGTGCTGGAGTCAAACAATTCACCTGGTAGAAAAGTCATATATTAAACTCATATAATGATAATATATATTAAAATTAAGACTGTCATGATTCTTCAATTTCAAGTACTTGATTTCAGCAAATCCTTGATTGCATTTTGCATGTGTCAAGTAACTGCTAAAATACTGTAAGTGGCACATCAGATTTGTAAGAGAATACATCCATATCTTTATCAATATGCTAACTGTTCATAATGAGAGTGTGATTTCACGATTTCAAAATAAAAGTGTAACAAAAACTCGCTTTGAGTTTACGTTTTGATGTCCAAATATTCAAAAAATTACATATATTGGATATTGCTTACTTAGGTCTATTTTTATTACTACAGAAAATTAATTACAATTATCCGATTACTCGGTTAATCGTCAGAATAATCGACAGATTACTCCGTTGCCAAAAAAAAAACTGTTAGTGACAGCCCTAATTAAAATACATATAGAGAGATGGAGAGAGACAGAGATAGTGTTGTTATAAAAACACAAAGTTTTTATCATAAAGTATTGTGCTTCCAAAACCAAGGTCATGGTTTGATTCCTTCAATGCAAAGGCGTTTAAAATTCATAAATGCACCTACCAAATGCATATATGTAATGTAATGTGCTATGATAAATACAAACCTCAGCTGTCAAGCATACTGTCTCGCTCATAAATACATGCCTTGCATTCTAGAACTCGATACTGTTATGTCAAAATGCATAGGCATGTTTGAACAAACTTGTCATTTAGAGAATGTCTACGCAGATTTAAAACACTATAGAGCTTGAACACAGATTATGCAAAACATTAAGATTTTAAAACAGTCCTACATTTCCAAGTACCAAGACACATCACACAGCTGTCAATAAATCCAAGGACACACACATATTCGTCATGCGCTTAAATTATAACATGTATGAGTATGGTAAAAAGCTGTATGTTTAATATTCTCTTACATTGTTATGGTCGAATCCACCTTTCCAGAGTTCAGTTGCTCTGCTCTCTTCTCATCTCACATCTGCACTTGCCTGAGCTGCTGAGGGTGATCTCACGTTACGCGCTCTCTCTTCCCTACCCCTCCCTCACTTTTCTCCTCCTATACCCGCTGTCAGCTCCACCCCCCGCCCCGTCCCGTTTAAACGGCTCTCCCTTGGGAATGCTGTCCCATTCTATCCTCACTCTGACTGAGTGGAAGAGAGTGTGGACACTGTGAGGCCGTTGATGTTAAGAGACATGCACATATTTTCTATAGCTGTAATAATTTAAAAAAATGTAAGAGAGAAATACCTACAAACCTAGTCGGGATAAGTAAGCTGCATACCCTTATTAAAAAGCCACTGCTTTGATTACCATATTCAAGAGATGTCTGCGTATAGCTGCTGTCAGTACTCTTAATATTCATTAATTATTAATATTATGATTAATTTACATTTGTCATGTCATGCATGTAAAACAACTAGTGAGAGAATCTATAAATGAAAGAATGAACAATAGAAGGATATATAAGAATAGAAGTCAAAAGGACAGATGGTGAGAGAGGAGGGGTGACTGAAGGAATATAGTGAAAGAGTTGAGGAAAGAGAGAGAGATGTAAAACAATGGGAATGTCCCATTCTAAGCCCTGATTTACTCGGCTACCTGCTGCTTTAAAGTAGTTCACTTCCAGGATAAAAATTTCCTGGAGGTTTACTCACCCCATGTCATCCAAGATGTTCATGTCTTTCCTTCTTCAATCAAAAAGAAATTACGGTTTATGAGGAAAACATTCCAGGATTTTTCTTCATATAGTGGAAATTGCAGTTTCAACGCAGCTTCAAAGTGCTTAGTTCTTTGTCTGAGGGTGAAAAACTCCATCTCATTTTCTCCTCAAACTTCAAAATCGTCTGACTGTGTTGTTTTTTGTAAAGGGCATTTGATTTTCTTTGCACATTCGCTTTGTAAACACTGGGTCGGTACTTTTGCCGATATCACTTATGTTTGATTACGTAATACGTGAGGTCGAGACTGTGAAAGAAGGGCGTTTGCGGTTAAAAGGTATATAAATTACATTTTTTTTTAGAAAATGACTAATTGTTTCGCTAGATAAGATCATTATTTCTTGTGTATTTGCACTGAAACTGCAATTTGGAGCTTCAACCCATTGGCCACCAATGAAGTCCACTATGGAGAAAAATCCAGAAATGTTTTCCTCAAAAACAGTCTTTTCGACTGAAGAAAGAAAGACGTGAACATCTTGGATGACATAGGGGTGAGTAAATTATCAGGAAATTGTTATTGTGGAAGTGAACCAATCTAATGTGCATCCCCTTGTTCCTATCATCTCTCTTTACGTAATTTAGAGCTTGAGATCACAATGTCATACAATAGTCTCCCTGACTCTTTAAAAAGGCCAGAGTATTTAAAATTGTATGATTTTGTGTCATCCAGTTTAATAAATGATCTCCAACCCCACAGAGTAAAATTAGGAAAATCTAACTCACCGCTTTCATCATCTTTAGAGCCGAAAGATCCTGTGCTGCTGGTTACGTCTTCATCATCTCTTTCTTCATCCTCTGCTTCAGAGGCGCTCTTGTCTGCATCAGGAGTCTGGGAAAACTCCTGAGCTTCACCATCTGTGGGAGAAATGTCTTTTATCTCCTCAGGAGGTGTGGAAATGTCAATGCTTTCCTTCTCAGTTTTTTCTTCCTGTTCTGGCACAGGTGTGGAGTCTAGATCTTCAGATGTAGTTATAGAGATGCTATCGTCATTTTGAGCATTCAGTAAATCACTGACATGATCCACTGAGGTAAAGATGAGAGAAAACTTGGGTTTTTTGGAAATCAGAGGAGGCTTCTTCTTGGGTGTAGTGTTTGGGGTTGTCTCAAGACCATCTACTTCAGATGTATCCTTAACCTCACCAAGATCTATGGAACCATTTGTAAGGCAAGATGTCTGTTCAGAATGTGATATTACACAGTCAGGTTTTGTTTCAACATGGCTATCCTGGCTATGCTGGATGGAGAGTTTTTTCTCCGGAGATGGCCTTAAATTTGGAGGTGTGCAAGGGATGCCCTGAGGAACTGTGGGATGATCTGGTTTTTGAGGCTTCTCTGGTGATTGGGGTTTGGCTAACTGACTGACCCCATTGTTTTCTGGCCTTTTAGCTGGCCGAAGCTGCACACTCTGCAGGGCAAAAGGAGTGATGAGAGGCATCTTACTAGGCTCCTCAGAGTGAGGCGACACTGGTTTTCTTTCTAGGTTCACTGGTTTTAGGCTGCCTTTAATTTCCTTCAAGCAGGCAGAAGAAGGTGTAGGTGGTGTCAAGCTGGGTAGGTGTTGATTTTGGGGTGGAGAGTAAGCAGGCAGTGGTGGTGGTGGTGGAGGGCTGAAAGATCTGTTGAGGTCAGTCAAGATTTCTGGAGGTGGAGGTGGTGGAAATTCAGGGGAGGAATTGATGTAAGAAGGGCTCATAGATGCTTGTTGATTAGGGGTTGTGGGTAAAGGAGGTGGTGGAGGAGGAAATTTCTGGTCTATAGTGCAAACAGGGCCGGAGGGTGGAAGGGGAGGAGGAAAGCATTGAGAATTAAAAGGTACAGGGCCAGCTGGAAGAGGAGGTGGATGAGGAATATTGTTTCTGTTGGAATCAGAGGTGTTGGAGGAAAGAGAAGTGGAAGAGGAGGATATGGATACAGATGAAAGCAGGGATGATTTTCTTTCAGGCACTCTAGGTTTGGGTTTGCCTGATGGGGACATGCATCTCATGAAGGAAGGAACGGGAGTGCCAGCTGTTGGAGTGTTGGACTGACTTGAGTATCCACTTGATGGAGAAGTCAACCGATGTACCCTATCCGGTGACGAGGTGCCTATTCTGGGCTTCACAGACACATCACTTCCTTCCTGAGCAGGAGGAAGATTAGCCTGGTTACCACTGTGGAGGCTTTTCCCATTTGCCATCTCAACTACTTGTCCAGCATTGGTGCATGCTGACTGTGTCTGATCTCCAGATGGACGAGGGTACTCCATGTAGTAGCCCCAAGAGTCTGCATAATCAGAACGGAGGCTACTAGTGTCACTATGAGAAGGTGTGACGGGACAAATGGAGTACACGTGAGCCATCCCTGTAGCTGATACACCACTACTGCCTGCACTGATGCTGCTCTGACTCCTGGAACGAATCATCCAGGGGTCCTCGTAGTCACTACAAGGACTGTGAGACGGTGAGGTGGAAGAGCCTTTGCCTTTCAGCCCATTCTGAAGTGACTGTTGCAGCGTGGCAATCAACGACTCATTGAGTAGAGAACCATTGCTGATAGCAGACTGGTTAATATTGGCACTGGGAGAGCTGTTTTTCTTAGGCTTTCGTCGCAGAGAGTCTGTGCGTGCTGGTGGAAGAGGTGGTTTCTTAGGCTTGCGTAGAGAAATGGAACGGGACAGTGACCTGTCACTGTACAAGCTATTTCGGTCTTCTTGTTGACCCAGGCACTCGTACATACTGTGTCTTGCCGCTCTTCCTCCAATGCCATGACCGTGGCCGCTACCCTGGCTCCTTGACCGAAGGCCTGAATCCAGATGCATGGAAGTGTAGTAGCCGTCGTTGTCCATAGAGTAGAGCGAACTAGAGTCTGTGCCTTTTGAGGAGCGTTCAAGGCTACTGTAGAGATGATTTATGGGTGTTGAGCAGCTGGAAGATAGTGTCCTTCTGGGCAAGACATTCTCAGGAGTGTCGTAAATCCATTGCTCTTCCGAAGACAGTGTTCCTGCGGCAAGAGTGCTGTGGCTGTGCAAACTGCTATCGGACTGGCCGGTCTCACTGCAGGTATCCTTCGCTCCAGCTTCTGGTGTGTGTGATCTTGTGCCTACACTGCTGGTGCTCTCAGTTGAGACCATGCTAAGAGGTCTAGCTTTTGCATACGGTGACCCAGCAAGTGGACTCTGGCCAGGGCTTGATGTGGTGTGAAGTGCGATAACCTCAGCAGAACATGATAGAGTAGCATTAGGTATGAGGGAGGTTGAGTAGGCTGCATGTGGAGAAACTACACAGGCTGGTCCCGAAACAGATCCCCACTCTCTTTGAGTACCTCTAACCTCCTGAGATTTTGGGCGTGCTTGGGTGCATACCCTTGGGGCATTCCTCATGTGCACCACAGTATCATCTACTTGTAATTTTCCAATCTGCTGAGTTGGTTTTGCAGTGGAGTCTTCTTGTCTGAAAGGGGTGCTACTGTAAAGGGGCTCTGCGTTAAGAGAGACCCGTGCGCCTCGCGGCAAGCTGTGAAAACGCTGGATGTCATTCCCAAACTGTGGTGCCATTACAACAATTGAATTTCCAGGGGAGGTCCCATCAGAAACAGAAGAGATGTTCATGGCAGAGGTGGAGATGCCGGCCATCTGAGCGGCAATTCCTTGTCCCTTCTGAGCCCGTATTCTCCTCACAGAGGGTGGGACGATTTTCACATCCTCAGTCTGGCAGCCAGAATCTTTTGTTATAGATCGACGAAGAGTTGAATTCCCATTTATGACTCGCCCAAGTGTTGAATACTGTCCAGGTATAAACATGGACTGTGGCCGAAGCTCTCCTCCACGCCCTTTAACAGCTGCAGAGAAAAACAGAAAAGAGACAATTATGACAAATTCTACAGCTGCTTGTTTCTGTTTCTCTCCCATCCGTCTCTTTGTGACATCAGCTGCCAATCAGATTAACCCTCTCTGCTGAGAGATAATTAATTTAATTAGCTGCAGCCACATGTGGCATGTTAATGACTTCTGGAAACTTTGATTAAGACTGATAACTTAATGGCTTATAGCAAATATGTTGTTCATTCCTGGGTGTCAATGAGAGTGTGTGCACTAAATCAAGGATCTTCAAAAGGAGGACCTGGCAACATGCTTCCACACAAACCACACATATTTATGGGCTTATTCATATATGCGTGCAAACACATTTTTAGAGTTTAGTTGCAAACCACAGGCTGTTAATGCATTACACCTCCTGTTACCATCATAAGCACACCGCAGAGTGTAATCTTTGCATCTTCTTAACGTCATGGTCAATGTTAGGAAATAAATTACCATAGCCACCAGACACAGACTTGTCTTAAAAGCATCAGATCAACTTTAGTTTTAGATATATGACACTGGTGCCTGAAGTTAGCCCTTACCTCTGCATATATAAACAACAGAATGGGGCTTAATGCAGATTTATAGTGCATCGTTATCAGCAAAACATCTTTAAAGAGCTTGACACTCTATTTCTCCCCCACACCCATCTGTTCTGATAAAAGAGGGTTGATTAAAAGCTTATCTACAAATAGAAAATACAAATAGTGATGCAGAATGCCCTTTCCACAATCCCCATAATCTGGCATGTGCACAAACAGAAATGGCATTTTAACGCTGTGCTAGTGTTATTGAAAATGGATATATATGAAACTTGCTCATAATTCACACCCAACGCTGATGACTATCTGCAATTTTCTTTCTTCAACTACATCTCTTTTACCTCCCCTTCCCCCTCCATTACTTCCCTGATGAAATATGAAGTGTTTTGCCAGAGGAATCTGAATAGGGGATTATGCAGTGGCTTCAGTTGGCTGCAAAGCAGAATGTAGCATGCCATTTCCAACAATGGCTCCAAAATCAGCACTCACATACACTAACAGGAAGCAAACTAAACAGAATCAGGGACCGTGACCCAGGGGAGTGGTGGGAAATGGAATGCCGCTGGATGCAGCTGTTGGATGCTGAGATTATATAACAGAGAGAGCGTCAAGAATATGCATGCAAAGGCTCAGTGAAAAGAGAAGTAAATCAAAATTTAGGGCATGAGAGATTTTGCTAAGATTACCAAATCGATACATGATTTGAGACTCAATATAATTTATTTTGGATAAAGAAAGAGCGCAGATTAGGATAATTCCAAGTTTCTAAAATGAATGCACAGAAAATGCATTGACATGGGAATGAGGCACGATCATGTCAAACTACATTAGATGGTCATGACAGCTACAGTACTACATGAAACTCATGGAAACTAAAAGGTGAGGCAGAGGCAGGAGCAGCAGCAGAGAGAGCTGGCAAAGCCATACCATACCTAGTTCCAGTTGGACGCTGTCAGGCACCCCTGAAATAGTCTTTCTTCGCTTAACCTTCTTGGGCCGGCGGACCAGAGTGTCAGTGTTTATTAGGGAGCGGCGGATGCTGGCCTGCCTGTCAAACGTCTCCCCTGGAGACCAGTTGACGAGGGCAGACAGGCAAAAGGGCCAGTTAGTAACATACATGCATCACACGTGCAGTGCACTCACACACACACACACAGTTTCAGTACAACTTTCATGCAGAGCCACACACATTCTGCATAAGCAAATGATGTGAAAACCAAAGACAAAGACAAAACTGCATCATATCTACACTCAAGCATGTATCAGTGTGTCTGTGTCAAGAACGTAGCTGTATGTGACCCTTGACTACAAAACCACAAACAATTTACATGTGAATAAACAAGCTTTCCATTGATGTATGGTTTGTTAGGACAAGACAATATTTGGCCAAGATACAACTATTTGAATATCTGGAATCTGAGGGTGCAAAAAAAAAAAAAGAAAAAAAGAGAAAATTGCCTTTCAAGTTGTCCACATGAAGTTCTTAGCAATGCATATTACTAATCAAAAATTAAGTTTTGATATATTTACAGTAGGAAATTTACAAAATATCTTCATGGAACATGATCTTAATATCCTAATGACATTATGGTTTTGTGGTTCAGGGTCACATATGTTCAAGAGTGGAAAATATATGCTTGCAAACTGCATTTGTATGGGGGATACAGGTGTGATCTGTAGTATACTAAGGGAAAATCTAGATCTAAATACAAAGTTCTTACTCTACATAAGTATATGAAGAGTGAAATATAATATTAGAAACAGCGTTTTATCCATAAAAGCACTTTTGTGCTGTAAGATGTGCTGTGGCACTGCAAAAGCGAGGGAACTCCAGAGACTGGGCACTGTTGACTAAGCTTCACCACGCTGGGATGTCTGACTAAGTCACGGAGCTGACAGGCTGAATTAGTGTGTGGGTGTGCAAGTGTGTGTGCTTTAAAGTCTAATACAGTTTCTTCCTGAGTCATAGTGAAGTTTTTTGAAGGGATTGGAAATACAGAGCTTATTCTATCTGAGGAAGAGACTATGTAAAAGGTGAGACTGTGTTCTTTTGGATAAGGTGTGTGTATGTACTTCACAGCAATGAATTTGTGCATTTGCAATGAGACTTAAAGCTCAAACAGATAACTCTTAAAGGTCAGAGAGATGGAGGAAATGACAGAACTGTTAATATGAGAGTTGGATTAGTTCACTCCTGAATTAAAATTTCCTGAAATTTTACTCACCCCATGTCATCCAAGATGTTCATGTCTTTCTTAAATCGAAAAGAAATTAAGGTTTTTGAGGAAAATATTCCGAAATTTTTCTCCATATAGTTGACCTCAATGGGGATCAAAAGGTTCAAGGTCCAAATTGCAGTTTGAACGCAGATTCAAAGGACCCTACACGATCCCAGCCGAGGAATGAGGGTCTTATCTAGTGAAATGGTCGGTCATTTTCTAAAAATTTTTTTTTAACTTATATACTTTTTAACCACAAATGCTTGTCTTGCAGTAGCTTGACTTCATGCATTACATAGTCATGTTGGAAAGGTCACAAGCGACGTAGGCGGAAGTAGGCATTTAAAATGCGAGCGTGCAAAGAAAGTCAAAAGCCCTTCACAAAAAAGCTAAAACAATGATTTTGAAGTTGGAGGAGAAAATGAGATGGAGTTTTTCACCCAAACTTTCCTTTCTGAACCGGAATGCACAGACGAAGAACTAGCCGTGCATGACCTTTTCAATGTGATTACGTAATGCGTTAAGATGTAGCTAGTGCAGAGCATTTGTTGTTATTAAATATATTAAGTTACCTTTTTTTTTTTTTTTTTTTAGAAAATGACATATTGTTTATCTAGACATGACCCTTATTGGCTGGGATCATGTAGAGTCATTTGAAACTGCATTAAAACTGCAATTTGGACCTTCAACTCGTTGATCCCCACTATATGGCGAAACATCCTGGAATGTTTTCCTCAAAAACCGTAATTGTTTTCCAACCGAAGAAAGACATGAACATTTTGGATGACATAGGGGTTGATTAAATTATCAGGACATTTTAATATAGGAGTGAACTAATCCTTTAATGCATTCAGCCACATTCATATTAGATCTATCCACATGGTTATTTATCCAGAACAGGCAGTTAGTGATCATGCATGCAGTGCTCAAATGTTAAGTACAGACATGTCAGTTAGGATTAAGTTATTTGGAATTCCAAATTAAATTTCACTATCAATTCTAAGACTTTGCTGAAACATGCAATATGAGTGTAACACAGACCAACTATATGAATTCTAGACTGACAAACATACAGACTCTTCGGAGACACAACATGGAAGTGACACTTTAACACTTCTGCAGGTTTAACTGACAGCTGACAGGATATATTTCTTACCTGTGACATTGATGGGGACAATATCTGTGAGAACGGCCTGAGCCTGCTGCCTCATCTTCTCCTCTGGAGTGGGCAGGGGCGGAGCTTTGGACCGTGACATTTGTCCATCAACCTCAACTCCCTCCACCTGCGCTGGACTCTGTGCTCTCATTTGGCAGGTGTCTTTCTCTTCCTCTCCTGAAGATGCTATGGACTGGAAAAGAGGTGAAAGTACAGTGAGTTTCATGACTGCAGGAGGCTTATAAAGATCAATAAGCAGAAAAAAAGAAAAATAAGGCATTTTTGAGACTAGTAGGGAGTTTCAGACTCTTACACTCCTTATTTTTCTTTAACTTTAGCCAAGAGTTGTTTAAGGGTTGTGCCCCGACTTATTGGAGCTCCAGGAGTATACAGAGCACTTTCACGGGCAACTGACCATCAACCCACACACTCACATAAACACACTGAGAAACTCAGAGAAAGAATAGAGAACGGGAGCTGAGAGAGGGGGAAAAACCAGTGAGGCGTTAAAACTCTGTTCACGCATTGTGATTCTGAAATGGGAACGCCGTTCGCAGCAGAGTTACAAGTGGACCATCTGAAGTTTCAATCCAACACCTGGGCCTCCCTCAGCCTCCAAACAAACCAACTGTATTTAAATCACTACAATACATTTAATTATTCATTCAGGTCACTAACAATAGTCCAAAACCTATTCACAGCTGCCTGCGGTCTTGTTTTATGTTTCAACATTTTATTACCTGTCCTGCCTCAGCTGGAGTGAAATGACTTTTAGTGTACAATTTTAAAAGTGACTATCCTACAAAAGCTTGCTCTAATAAAATAGTTAAAGTATTTTTTACATTTAAAACCAAAGCAAAGCAGTGAGAAAAAAAAAACAAGAACAAAGAATAAGAAAAACGAGTTCAGGACTGTAACCTGAGTTAACCTCATCCCAGTGGGCTGGGAAAGCAGGTCTAGGGTGGTAAAGAAGGTTAAAAGGGCATGGGATCCTTTAGGGAGGGCTATGGGTCGTAGGAGGACAAAAGGACCCCTGAAACTTTGCTATTACAGGGTCTGACCTTTCCAGGGCCCCTGAACGCAGTGTGATTAGGAGCGATAGAGAAACGAGGGAGAATGAGGGCAAGGGTAAGATGGGCGTGCTATAAACAAAACTGCATATTTTCTTGCAAAAACTTTTATGATCGTCCAATTGATTCTTTTCAAGACTTTTCAATGTGCACAGGCTGAACAGCAGCTTTGTAGAAAGAAAAACCTCAGTAAATAACACAAGCACGGCCGTTGCTTTCTAACACATTCTGAGTAATAGTTTCATTAGAGTGTCAGTCTCCTGGGGTTCAGCTCTCATAATGGGGCCACACATGGCTGACAACATTAATGAAGCCAGCAGAGATGCTGAAGAACTGAGGCGGGAACTCCACAGAGGCACATGTGGGAGGCTGTGATTCAGTACCCAGAACCCATCTGCAGGCAAACACTCTCTCCAGCAGAGGGTGGCCAAATCCTACAGGCTGCTACACAGTCAGAGCTTAAGGTTATGTATTGGGGTTGAAAGAAAAAAAACAGACTAGCTTTCTGTACTGATTTTATAACACTGTAACTATTATAATACTGTAAACCTATACTAACAAATAATACATTTTACACCACTTATGTTATTTTTTCTAAACATAAAAATGTACAGTGAAAAAATGTTGGAAAATGTTTAAAAACCTGGCATGGGTAAAACCGTATTTTTAAACTATATATAAATGCATTAAAAAACTTAAATTGTATGGGCTACATTCTTTGGTTTTCCAGCATTTTGTGTATTTGAACCCTTTTCAATGACTGTATGATTTTGAGATCCATCTTTTCTCACTGAGGAAAACTGAGAGACTCATATCCAACTATTACAGAAGGTTCAAATGCTCACTGATGCTCCAGAAGGAAACGCAATGCATTAAGAGCTGGGGGTGAAAACTTTTGAACAGAATGAAGATGTGTACATTTTTATTATTTTGCCTTAATATATAAGCTACAGAAGATACTTACATGTTCCCAGAAGACAAAACAAGTTCAATTTACCCTGATCTTCAAATTCAAATGGTTTTACCCCTCAACTCCTAATGCATTGTTTCTCCTTCTGGAGCATCGGTGAGCATTTGAACCTTCTGTAATAGTTGTTCTCAGTGTGAAAAATGGATCTGAGAATCATACAGTCATTTTTGGAAAAATACACAAAAATGCTAAGAAAACCAAAAAATCTTTGTTGTGGACTATATGTACACGTCTTTTATGTGAAATATCTAATTCAGGTCAGTACTAAATAAAAAGTAGCATGCATTTTGTATGATCTCATTTATTTTGGTAAAATAATTTACATTTTGCAGATTCTGCAAGGAGTATGCAAACTTTTTACCTCTACTGCACATATATGTAAACATACTATAAACAACAACAACATTTGTTAATAGGTAATATTTGGTAACAGATTTTATATGATCATAAACTTAAATATGCCTACCTTTCTATCAGCATCATCATCTTCGATATCCTCGTCCTCATGTTGGGAGTTTGTGGAGCCTGAGAAGGTGGGCCCCTGTGAGTAGTACTGTGAGCTGCGGAAGCCATCTTTCCTCAGTTTATCACATTCTGTGGGAAAAAAACAGACACGTCAGGACGAGTTTGAAAGGAACTTTCTAAAAACTTTCAAACATGAACTAAATTACAGAAGCAGATAGTGTTTGTTTGGTTCCCTCTAGTGGTCTGAGAATGAAAACACAATTTTTAGATAATGAATATATATACAGTGTTGCAAATTAGTTTTAGCTACAAGCACTGATACATGCATTGGAATCTTATTTCAGTTCATGTTTACTGTATCTGTCCCTAAACAAATAAAACATTAAATAGATAACATGAGGAACAACGTCAAAAGGAATCAATCTAATTATAAAACAATTTAATTTAAATTTTATTTTGCATCTTTACACTAACTTTACAAATGTTGTGGATGTTAGACAGACTTGGTAAAAAGATTAGAAAACAGTAGTAGACTGAGATCCGTTCTGCTCTGTATGTTTTGTGTGTGTGATGACAATGTGCAGACTGCATTATACTGGCTTTTTAAGCTAACTGTTGCAGATGGCAGCTACATCCCCTTGGCACCCATCCCACAATCCCTTCAGTCATCCAGTCAGCTGAATCCAGCAGCCTGCTTATCTGCTGCATGTCTTTTCTTATTTCCTCATTTTCATTTTATGACACTGAACTGCAGCTTTGTGATGATGCACCCCATTAAACAACTGAAGTGTTTTACAAACAGGTTTCCCAAACTATTCCCTCATTCCCATTTGCAAAAAAAACAACTCTCACAAAATCTCACAATTGCCGTGTTGGGCTGGTCAGGATGCTCAAACAAACAGAGTGATGCTTTGACAGCATTACATAGTATTTACACATTAAAAAAATAGGGGGGAAAACATATTGCAGCATATCTAAATTCTTTTTTTGTTTCATTCTTGAATTTAAATGTATATAAAAAAACTATGTGAGTGATTAAAATAATTGTAACATTTAAAAAATGGATTACCTAATGTTAATTAGATGTTTAATTAATTACAAATTTTATAAATGTAACATCTTTTAATTATATCAATGTATTTGGATATAATGCAACATTTATTTTTAGCCCATGGACCACAATCAAATTTGATTTTTAGCCTAAAAATTTCCCATGCAAAAAAGCAACAAACATAAGAGACAAATCCAGACAGTGTAAAATAAATAAAGCAGACAGACTGTTAAAAAGTATTCCTCTAATTCTCCAAACCAGCATTTATTTTGTTTGCTAATCCTTTACGCTTTCCATCAACACTTATTTGTCAGCTAAGACTTTAAAGAGACAAGCAAGTTTACAAATGCTTTTTAGCTCGTCATAAAAAACGTTCAAGACACCTGTGAACTTCCTCTGATCCACAAGTGTGCTTAGTGTTATTTGTCTTGGCAGAACAAAAGTGTTTTTTTCATGATCAAAGAGAGACTACCAGAAAAGAAAATGTGAGAAGTTTAAACTGCATTTGGCGTGTTTGATGATAAAGCTCTACCTGTCTTCATGTCTTCCAGTCGTCCTGAAGTCTCTATTATAGTAATATGACCTACACACCTGTGCCTGTATAATTAATCAGGCTTCACATCAGCCACCTGCACTGCTAGATCAGTCTCGGGTTACAATTAACTTCTAAGCCAAAATCTACTAACAGAACCTTGATCTGCACTGCTAAATCGACCCCTGGATGTCACTAACAGGCATTTCACAGGTGTCCACTGAGAACAAATGACATCATCGACACATTTACCTGCTGCTCAGTGTGTTTGTTCCAAAGCAATGCTGATGTCATAGGAATTGCAACAGGATCTGGTGTGTAAAGTGTGTGGATCTTACCTCTGAGAGCTGTTTTCAGGTTCACTTTGGCCTGGCGGTGCAGGTCTTCCACACAGGCCGGTCTGGAGCCCGGCAGAAAGACATTCTCCTGCTGGTGCCATGGAGCCGTGTAGTGCACAGTCCACTTTTTCTCTTCATCCAGATTAGATACAGCTAAATAAACACACACAAAGATTACAAATTATTTATATTGCATAATGAACATTCAGCATACCAGCACTTAACATGTGCATGTAACCAAATGCATGTAATGGCGACCAAATGTGCCCATTTGTGGACTCACTGTGAGTCAAAACAAAGCCAAAAGGACTCTTGCAGGCTTTCATTCTGTTAAACTTTCAACTGTGTGAATCCCGAAAACTTAGTGAGTTAAACTGAACAAGAAGACCGATACAAGCTTGCAGAGGTGCAAATGGGCCCCGATGTAAAGGGGAATTTTTTAGGAAAGACCCCTGGAGCTTAAACCCCCAGCTGTCCTGACAGCAAACAAACAAAAACAACAGGCAGGTCGTTTTAACGTGAGAGGAAGGGAAAGTAGAGAAGCAGCGTTGAGAGTTTTCTCACAGGTGTGAGGAGCTGTGTGTCCACAGGTGGCACTGAGCCGTTAGGCCGTGATGGCCCATCATGTGAGAGCTGCCAGACTGACAAGCGGAGCCCACAGGAGGCCATTGTGTTTATTCATGAGACATCAGGACTTTCAATATAGAAGTGATTTCTTACTCTTCAGAGAGACTAACACATACTGATGTGTGACTGCAAATTAATCTACCAAGGGCTTCTGTGCACATCTTCTGGTCTCCCTATTGCCAAAGAGATTTTTTATTTTTTAAATTCAGCTTTTAATTTGAAAATGTAAAAAGATAAATAAATTAAAAAAAAAAATGTATTATAATCCAAAAACGAAACTAAAAAAATATAATATTGTATATAATAGAATAGAAAATACAGAATAAAAAATGTAATTAGAATTTTATTTAAATTTACAATTTTTATATATATTTTTTTTTACAATTGATTTTGTATAAGAAGTTACAGAAGTTATAGATTTTTTTCTTTTATTTAGCAAGGATGCTTTAAATTGATCAAAAGTGATGATAAAGACAATAATAATGTTACAAAATATTTCTATTTCAGATAAATGCTGTTCTTCTGAACTTTCTATTCGAAGAAACCTATATACAAAGAAAAAAATCTAGTCGGCTGTTTTCAACATAATTATAATAATAAATGTTTTCAGAGCAGCAAATCAGAATATTAGAATGATTTCAGAAGGATCGTGTGGCTCTTGTAATGATGCTAAAAATTCAGTTCTGAAATCAATAAATTACACTTTAAAATCTATTCAAATAGAAAGCAGTTATTTTAAATAGTAAAAATATTTTAACATTTTACTGTTTTGCTGTACTTTGGATCAAATAAATGCAGGCTTGGTGAGCAGAAGAGACTTTTAAAAAAATAAAATCTTTTTGACTGGCAGTGTATGATTTGCTGCTCAACAAATGTTGAAATTGCTTATGCTATTTAATATTTTTCTGGAAACCATGACATCACTGTTGAACAGTTTAACACATCCTTGATGAACAAAAAAAAGTATGATTTAATGTACAGAAGTACAATATGAAAAGACACCAGTTGGGGAAGGTGCTGAAATCAAACTCGAAGTGTGAAAACATTTTTTTTCCCAACAACATTTTTTTTCCCACAACACTGAGCCTTTGAATGTATTGTTGTTCAAATCAATTTTGAGCTTCAAAGGGACATTTTCTCCTCAAAGGCATCATCTGTGAATGTGCAGACATCAGACAAAACAAAGCAGACAAACACATGGGAGAATGCAGAGGGCCTTTAGTACTGCAGAAAAACACGTTACAGCCGTTTGTAAACTGAACGACACAATGATCTAAAAAGTGCTGCAGGTTCACAGGATCTCTGCTTTAGGATATAAATGTACTGCTTAAAGTCTGTGAGGCCACCAAACATAAAGCCAAAAGAGAAAAAGGCCTTTAGCTTTTAGCTGTGTATAATTAAATATTTTAAACAAAAATCGAATCACCGGCTTGTCCCTGGAATGCATCCACAGTCGGAAATATTGATGCTGTGAGTTTGCCTTGGGTTAGTACCTAAAAGCTATGTGATCATGGCTTCATCTGTGTGGTAACACCTAAACAGGTCAATAATCTACCGACCAACTCACTATGTCACACAACGCAGAATCTGAACAGAACTCCACTTTCTATCACTAATTCTTTGCATGTGCATAAAGTGCATAAAAAACTGCTTTCAAATAGTTCTGCACACATCACAGAAAAAAAAGCGAAAAGGACACCTAAACACATTTGTTTGTTCTACCAACAAGACCAGATGCACAAAAAGCATTAGACAACCTTCGTACTCAGCGGGAGAGATAAAAGTGAGTGAGGCCTTTGAAGTGCCCACAATAAAAATCATATGATTCCAGAAAAGACAATACACACACTCACACTCACATTTCCCAGACCACAACCTATTAAACCTGTCTGTGTTCGTGGGGAGTGTGGAGAGCGGTAGCGGGAACAAAAACCTGCATTGTGCCCAACATCAATCTCCACATCAGCCTGAGCTCAGCACTCAGAATCAGCCCATTCAAATCTCCCATAATCCCTCTGGTCCTGCTCGTATCCATTCAAAACCCACACACACACACACACACACTGCAATTACCATCCACCACGTGTAATACTGGTCATCCACTGAAATTTTGCCTCAGAACATAAATTATCAATTAAAAATGAATCACAGTTAAAAAAAAAAAAAAAAACCAGTTTATTATGTTCTGAAACAAACTAAAAATTTATTAAAAATGATAACCAACACTGGATTATGTTTTATGAAAGCACGCTTTAATATTAACATTTAATGTTATCTTATTAAAGCATTTAATGCCAATGAACCAAAGGTCAAACTGAATACAACGATTATTATAAAGTGTTTTCCACAAATTGTGAATCTACGTTGATTAGCGATGCACAGATAATACATTCTGTTTAATACTGATAAAACATTAAATATTGTTAAATATTAAATTATAATATTCTTAATATATTTAAAATGTATTTTTCATTTCTATTTTCATTTCTATTTTTCTTCTGATGAATAAAAAGTTCACAAGAACAGCATTTATCTAAAATAGAAATCTTTGTAACATTATAAATGTTTTTATCATCACTTTTAATCAATTTAAAGCATCCTTGATGAATAAAAGTATTAATTTCTATAATTTCTATCCTCAAAAAAGCTCCAAGCGTTTGAACGATATAGTGTATGATATTACACAATTTATTTCAGATAAAGGCTCATCTTTGGATGTTTCTATTCATCAAAGAATCCTAAGAAAAATGTACTCAACTGTTTTAAATATTGATAATCTATTAACAAAAAAATGTTGCTTGAACAGCAAATCAACATGTTAGAATGATTTCTGAAGGATCATGTGACACTGAAGACTGGAGTAATGATGCTGAAAATTTAGCTTTGATCACAGGAATAAATTACATTTTAAAATATATTCAAATAGAAAATGGTTATTTAAAATAGTAAAAATATTTCAAAAATTTTACTGTCTTTGCATTGGATCAAATAAATGCTTGATGAGCAGAAAACCTTAAAAATTTTACTGTTCAAAAACTTTTGACAATAAAAGATGCACACAATCACAATTTATGTATGACAAGGTCATTCACTGGTCATCATAAGCATCATCAAGGTGTTTACAACAGGTGTGTCTATTAAGTGTACAGGAAATGACTCATCTGTCCATGCTGAGATAAAGATTTACAGCACTTTGCGAACTCTGAACGTAATTAGACACAAGTACTGACCTGCCACACATTTAATGAAATCTTTTACATTTAAAATTAACCACTAGCTGATAAATTAATAAAATATACAACGCTACTCAAACAAGTTAATATAAAACTAATCAGAAACCTGTCTGGTCTCCATCAGCACTGAAGTAACATGGTCAAAGAGTTCTTACCCTTGCGTTTGAAGTATTTAATGACCGACTTGAGCGAAGTCCCGATGAACACCATTATTCCAGTATGCGAGGCAGGTGGACCCGCTGTACAATTGTCACGGCCTCCCAGTACACGGGAGCGCTGGACAAGCAGTGTGTGTGTCGACAAACCTGTGTCCTCTTGCCAACAAGTCAGTATGTGCCTCTCCTCATTTGATCAACGCTTATCGTCTCCACAATGAGCCCCTCCTACACATACACACACCCTCAACCCAACCCTGGGAAACACCTCCTCCTCCCTTACACACTCACACACACACACTCACTCACTCCCTGGGGCTCAGAGGGAGGGGTGTAGTATATGCCCCTTGGTTCATCTGTGCTTCGGTTACCAAGGAGCTCACCAGTATGGCTCATCCAAAGCATCCGCCCTGCTTCTACTCTAATACAAGCTCATAGGAAAGACAGATCGCAAATGAGATCTCTTTAATCTCTCAATTGTTTCTTATAGGCTGCAATTAGACAGTTTTGCTAACGTCTTAGATTTTTCTTCAAAGAAAAAAAAAAACATGTACGCTCCTATATGTCTCCTCTAGAGTCAAGGATGGTCTCAATAGTTTCAAATAGTGCTCAGTTTTGCCAGGACTGCAAAGTTTTGTTTCTATTATAATACACAAGGAAAGAATAAAATTATATTATTTTATTCTATAGGAAAGAATAAAATTACAAATGAGATTTCTGTAGTGTCTTAACAATTAAATAAAACACACACTTGTTTCAGCTTTTTATTTCCAGAGAAAAAACCCTCTAGTCTACAAGAAAAATTAAAATCATTTCAATAAAAACTCAAGTTTCTAACAAAAAATCAATTTCTATGAAGTCAGTAAGATTAAAATAAAGGATCTCATGCTCACCAAGGTTGCATTTATTAAAAAATAATAATTAAAATTAATAATTTTTATAAACAATTAATAAACAATTTTAATTAAAAAAAGTTCAAAATAGCTAAATATGTAATTTAAAATGATCATTTTAATATACTGATTTGGTGCTTAAGAATTATTTATCATTAACAATGTTGAAAACATTTTTATTATTTTTGTGGAAACTGTAAAGTTCAAAAGAACAACATTTATTTGAAACTGGATTTTTGTAACAAGGTAAAAGTCTTTACTGTCACTTTTGATCAATTTAATGAATCTATGCTGAATAAATGTATTAATTTCTTTCAAAAAAATAAATGAATAAAATGAACAGTTGTGTACACTACCAGTCAAAGTTTTTTTTAAAGAATTTTCTTCTGCTCACCAAGCCTGCATTTATTTGATCTGAAGTACAGCAAAACAGTCAAATTTTGAAATATTTTTACTATTTAAAATAATATTTTAAAATGTAATTTATTTCTGTGATCAGAGCTAATTTTTCCATCATTACTCCAGTTTTCAGTGTCACATGATCCTTCAGAAATCATTCTAATATGGTGATTTGCTGTTCAAGAAACATTATTTTTATTTTTCACTTTTTTTGGAAAAAAAATTATATAAATTAATACTTTTATTTAGCAAGAATGCTTTAAATTGATCAAAAGTGATAATAAAGACATTTATAATGTTACAAAAGACACATAATAATAATAAATGATTTTGAGCAGCAAATCAGAATATTCGAATGATTTCTGAAGGATCATGTGAGTAATGATGCTAAAAATTTAGCCTTGAAATCACAGAAATAAATGACATTTTAAAATACATTCAAATGGAAGACAATTACTTAAAATAGTAAAAATATTGTTTAAGTAAAGTACTGTTCTTGCTGTCCTTTGGATCAAATAAATGCAGGTTTGGTGAGCAAAACAGACATTAAAAATCTTACTGTTCAAAAACTTTTGACTGGTAGTGCATGTTTATGCAATATCAAAATTCAAGAAAGTAACCAAATATTCAAGACTGAGAAGACAAACGTAAAAATAAATAAAATTCCATAATCTGAATGTTTTGGGATGTCTCCCCTCAGTGTCAGCCCTGCCAACAAGAGTCTCTAACATGTCTATTTTAGTTTCAAGACATTTTAGCAAAACATCTGATACTTAAACCATAAATAAGAACTAAACATCCTGAGCAATAAAACTCTTAATCCAGACTATAATTGTTTTGCTTTCATCAGTTGTAACCAGGCATATGTGTTCATACTTTGGACATCCACATATGTGCGTATCCGTCTCAGTCATTGCTAGAGGACAGAAGGAGCAGGTCTCCCACTGATAAGCCGGCTTGCCGTGTTAGCACACAGCCACTGAATCTAGACCACTAGAATATAGATCACACACACACAATCTGCCCCATTGTCTACACGCACACACACACACCATGACCCTGTTTCTTTTCATTATAAAGGGGGTGCAGAGAGATCTGAATGGAAGGGGGGAAGACGGGTGGGTGAATTTGGACCTGAATGGGGTTGCAAATGATTACTGAACTAGAGGAGGTAATGCATTGAACACCCCTCCCCCTAAAATATCCCAGTCACCCCCACAGCAAGTTGAACTCACCCTTTTAGGCCACTCTTGATCTTTACATGCTTATATTTGGTTGTTAAAATGTTGTTTTGCGTAACAAGTGAATCTGAAAGAGCTCTCTTTTACTCACTGCCAAGTTGAAACACTGAGGCTTTTCTCTGCGTACGGCCCATATCCGGCCTTTTCCTCTATATCTTGAACCTATTCTCTGCACGTGTTTGTGTGTGTATTCCAGACTCGCTTTTTCCATGCTGTCTGGCACGTGTACAGTATCAGGATTATGCAGCTCATGTGGGCTGCGGTAATTAACACGCTATTGTTCTGTTCTCACTCTACAGACGGCTCAACATCTCTGTCTGTCACTGCAGGATTACAGTCATTTCAGACAACTGTCTATCTGTGCGTGTGTTCATGCATGGGTACCGTGCGACATCATGGCTAGTATAGTCGCTTTAACAGAAATGACAAATGTTCAGGGAAGCAAACTTGGTAAAAGCAACTCAAATGTGAGGAATGTTTGCTTATTAGTGTCAGAAATATATTTGTGAGATTCCAGGGTGAAGCTGATAAGCGGGCAATCAGAGCGCTTGAATCTCTCCACTTTTCACACTTGGTCTGGGCTCTCTGCATCTGACAGATCACACTCACCCGTGTTGTGTGTGTGTATGTGTAATGGAGCTGTTGTCATATCCCTCCCCCGTCACACGCACACACACGTATGCTTTCTCAAACCATTTCCTGCAGATCTGAAAGGTGCAAATGCATCTTTATAGAAGAAATCGAACTCAGAACGGCCTATCATGAGGTCCAGACATGTTTGACCACACTGAAAATCGTTCTTTGTTTTTTCTTCTTCTTTTTCTTCTTATTTATTAAAAACTCTATATAAACTGAAAGCTGTAATATTGAAAAAAAAAAAAAAAAAAAAATCACAAAAACAATAGTTTTGTTATAAAAACAAAAGCATTTAAGATTTCAAATCATTTTATTATTATTTTTTTTTTTTATTTAAAAATATTTTTAAACCTGGATAGACATTCATAATAGACACATTCATAATAATTTTTCAAGTATATATATATATATATATATATATTAAGGAATTTGAATTGAGAAATATATATATATTTAAGAATGTTTCCCCTTAACATTCTTAAAAACTTAAAAACATATTTTTCTTAACATAAACCAAAAGTTTTTAATCACTAATTAAAAAAAATGCAAAAAATGCAGCTTAACTTAAATGATGACATTCATATTAATTTTTCAATTCAAATTCTTAAAAAAATAATATATACATTTTCTTGTTTAAACCTGAACATAAACCATTTTTGTAGAGTTAAAAAAAAAGTAAAACAAAAGTAATATTATAAAAACAAATAGTAAAAATATTTAGGATTTAAGACCATTTTATTACAACTTCATAAAAATGTATATTTTTTCTTATTTAAACCTGGACATAAACCTAAACCAAAAGTTTTGGTCACTAATCAAAAATGCAACTTGATTGAAGACATTCATATTAATTTTTTTAATTCAACTTTTTTTCCCCAGTTAGACTAATTTTTTAATACTCATGACCTTTTTTTCTCTCTAATTCTCTGTTCGCTCATGAACTTCCATCCTCCCCCATTTCCTATTCGCTCTCCTGTCATTCCTTTTGAGGCTTATTAAAGTAATCCCTATTGATTTTTCCTCTTTTTTTTCCCATATACTCTCTCCTGTGGGTTTGTTGGTCTGATCTTAAAAGCATTTGTTTGATCTATTCTAGAAAAAGAGAAACAGAGAGTATTTGGCAGGTAGGAGACCTCCAGCCAGCACTGAACCTGTTCAGAGTGTTTGTTCAGTGTACTGAGGTCAGCTCACATACGAAACACAAACACAGCTGTCTCTGCTACCACAAATACAAATATTCTGCATTTTCAATCAGTGAAGAGAGAAACTGGGGCTCTTGTTTAATCGAAACCTTATTTGATCAACAGATAGGTACCATAGCATGCTAACAAATCCTTTTGACTTTAAGGCGGAAAACAGAATTAATAAAGTACACCAAAGAATCAGGATTTCAGAGAAGTTAGAGATTAAGCAGAAAAGCACATGCTCATAAATCCACATATAATTGTTAGATTGTTTTCTTGTCTTCAAGGTCAGCCTTAATGACACTGGGCATTTCCCACACACCTTGGACACACACTCAAACAACTCTCAAGAGACTCATTTAGACAAACAGTCACACACATACATGTCCTCCTTTCTTTCTGACTTTTGTCTATGCCATTTTAATAACTGACCTGCAACGTCAGCAATCACTGGACCTCTAAAGAAAGAAAGCAAGAGAAAAATGTAGAGAAACTACAAAACCTGAACTGTATTTGCACAGAACTGATCAGCATATTCATAGTTGCTCACTAGTTGAATATCTGCAAAATATTGTAAAGTACTTTGAAACTACAGAATATAACTATGAAGATGTAACAAAAAAGTAGAAGCCTGATGAATAAAAAGGAATCTTTTCTTAGTTCAAAACATTCTGCCTCTGCTTTAAACCCCAAACACTTTGTGTTTACCCATAACAAACCACTCAATCCCTCACTATGAGACACAGTAGCTGTAAAACACTTATCAACCGTCTACTGCCACACATGAGACAAGAGAAATCTGCATAAAAACAAACATGGCCTACTTGGTTCTGAAAGAAAGGCAATAAAAGGCTACAGGCTTGGAAAGTGTTTGAAATCAAGCCTGGGCTTATTAGCATTTAGTTTGATTTGCAGATAAGGCTTGTTAATTGAGGAATGGGCTGCTAGAAAGACAGAAAGCATCTAGAATGACCATTCAAGCTCTTGGCACTCCACTGATCCTGTGTGAAGTTTCCTCAAGTCAGTTGGTTTATAGAGGCCTGTGTCTATGCAGGAGTTGTGTCACATTGTGTTGTGCCCTGAAAAGAAGACTCAAGCCATGTCTGGTCGTAGCTTGTCTGCATGAGAGTATGTGTGTGTGTATAAAAGGTCAGGCATTGTGTTGAATAATAGGCTTGGGCCCCTCAGTGAAGGCATTCCCCGTTATTGTATCATCAGCTAGAACGTCTAATGGCTAAAGCTACACTGAATACAACACACGTAACATACAAGTTCACAAACACTGTCGGATCTGACAAGATGAATACAGTTCTGACAATAAAGAAGGGAAGAAAACCAGAGATGGATGAAGAAAAGAAAAATAATTCCCTTTGAAGTGGAGTCGTTCAGAAAGCCACACCTTGGTGAGAACACAGAAAAGCTGAGCATGAAAGAGAGATGCAATAAAACATCATTCAAAGGGGAAAGATCTGACAGGAGGGAAAGCATTAACTGTTGCTGTTAATGGGTGAGCTTCTTTATGAATTACAAATCACTGAAAATTGATTCAGATCAATAGTTGAAGTGGGAAAACCCTTTCTAAAAACTTCGGCAGAAATGAGGTCAAAGTGCAATTTTCTCCCCCCAGCTCGACAAGTGTCTCTCTTAAAGTGATAGTTCACCCCAAAATAAAAATTCTGTTATTAATTAGTCTCATGTTGTTCCAAACCTGTAAGACCTTCGTTTAACTTCTGACACAAATTAAGATATTTTTGATGAAATCCGAGAGAGCATAGAGAGCAATGTAACGGAAATGTTTTATGACCCAGAAAGGTAGTACTGAAGGGCATTGTTAAAATAGTCCATGTGACATCAGTGGTTCAACTGTACTGTTATGAAGACAAATTTTTCTCTTCTGTGTCAGTCTTCGACACGCATTCATGAAGGTACCATGACCACAATGTGAACACATGTCCAAGACTGACAAGAAACATAAGAAACTGTTGAATAAATTTTGCGCACAGGAAGTTTTCTTGTAGCTTCATAAAATTAAGGTTGAACCACTGATGTCACATAGACTATTTTAACAATATCTTTACTACCATTGTGGGCCTTGAACTTGTCAGTTGCATTGCTGTCTATGCAGGGTCAGAAAGCTCTCGGATTTCATCAAAAATATCTGAATTTGTGTTTCAAAGATAGACGAAGGTCTTACAGGTTTGAGGGTGAGTAATTAATAACAGAATTTCCATTTTTGGGTGAACTGTCCCTTTTAACTTTCTCTCTTACTCCATCTCTATCTAAAATTATTAAAAAAAGTAAAAAAAACTAAATTTTGTACATTATATAAAATTATACTGTACAAATAATAAAACTATAATAAAATAAATAAACAGATTTTACTACCAGAAAATGGCTTATTTACATGTGTCTCTGCATATAATATTAAATTGATATAGAGGAAACTAGTTTACAACATAGAAAACATAGAAAAGTTATACTTGCAATGCAAACTATAATAATAAGCCATTAGTCTGCAAAACCAAATGTAGTCCTATTATTGTGTGGAATGTTTTTTGGCTTTCAATAAGCTTCCTGCACCACAGGAACAGACATATTTGGCCTTTTTTTCTGTTTTTTTGTCTAAAGGAGAACAACCACCCTGGCTGGCTATAAATAAGACCAACGACAGTCTGTTTTCAGGACACAAACAGGCGTGCAATGGTCAGCAAGTTGCCTTTTTTACGGGATACCAGGTGGGCAGCTGTTAGTGTGTCGCCCTTACACATAAACTCTTTTCAGCAAGTTTCTCTCAGAGGATTTCGAACCGTTAGAGCCGTTTGTTTGAACACTGAGGCAGTTTTGTCCAGACACGGTTAGAGTAGTAATTCTGTCTGTTTTGTGGGAGATTTAAAGGGCTGGATAAAAGTGATTTGTGCCTTTCTTTTTTTAGTTCTATTCAAGGGAAATAACTTGAAGTCAGTAAGACTTTGTGAGTCTCTTATGCATTTTTTGATCAAAAGTACAGTAAAACAGTAATATAGTTTCTCTAAACCCTCCACCTCCCCAGCTCCACCTGTATAGATCTGGTTATTATATATGCTACTTGTGCAGGAGCAGTATTTCTTAAATACTAAGAGGAGTGTATCCGCGTATGTACTGGCAGTACAAGTAAATTATTAATTTCTTTACTAAATAAATAAATAAACACTAGTGTATATGTTTTGGGGTTCCTGAATTTGACTACCTGGAACCATATCCTTCAAAACATCTGCCAAGTGCATAATTGTGTTTTGCATTTCTGCATCTACTTGTGGACCCCATGTACGGCAGCTGTCTGAGGGGAGCCATTACTGAAGAAAAGCTTCAGTTTGAGCACTAGTCTCATGGCACCTCATCAGCTGAAGATGTTCCATTGCGATGACCTGCCAAAGTACACAAAGCTCTCCGTTTCCCCAATGCACAGAGAGTTAGATGAGGTAGAATGCATGGAAACAAGTGAACCTCACACACATAGGGGCGTCTCAGGACACATTAGACATGCACACACACCTCCGCCTTCTGCTATATGGATTTGAGCGACAGGACAAATAATTGGACAGCAGTCTTTGTCTCAAACCCTTTGTGCATTAAATGCAAAAGGTGCACATGCTGGCTCTAAAAAGGTCATGTGGATAATATGTCAATAAAATGTCTCAAAGACTGTGTGCTTGTCTCATCACATGATTAACCTCTAATACAGCTCATTGAATTCATCAGTGGACAACTATGTGTTCTGTCTAGTACCATTTATATTAATGGTTGCGACAAAGACCAGTAACTGCACATGTGACATTTGCTTTAATGTATCTGACAAATTCAATAAAACATCAAGACTGTTTTTTGAGATAAAAGTGTGTTTGGAAAGATGTCTGGCTGATAGTGATTTCATTTTTACAGTAAGACCATTAATCACAGCGTGTATTATAACTGTACTATTACTCTTCATTTCACAAGGGGACAGTAAAGATCAACTCCGCATAACTGTAATGCAGATGTGGGTAAATTTAACCCACTTCGCTCCACCACTGCTCATCCAAGCTAGTAAGTGTTGCTCGGCCAATCAGAAGTGACCCTAAAAGGGTGAGACAAAATCGAAGAGCGTCAAAAGCAATCTATGAACTGCAGGACGTCTAGGCCTGACTGGGAGACGATAGACAGCATGCGGCTAGATTTCCCATAGAGCTTGTAATCATGGTGGGGGGAGATCTCTAGGGACAGGGGGTAAATAGGTCCGATTTCAATGTGCTGGAGCAAACTGACCCATATTTGCCACTGTACACTGAAACTGGTGCTCGATGAAGAGAAATGGTGCATGATTAAGCCAAAGTCTGCATCCGGAGGTCAAACATCAGATTCTAGATACACCCAAAAGTTCGATGAAGGACAAAAGAGATCTGCCAGGAGCAAAAGAGTTTTTACACGACACTTTTTTGCAAAAACAAACAAGCTGCGTGGAAAAAAAAGAGGAATATAACAGCCAATTAGCCAAATGCAACCATGTGAGAGATTTGCAACATGGTTTTACTTAGATTTCCACTGAGACTTTAACTTAGGGACAGGATGGAGTCACCGTTGCTGTGGAAACAGGATGTGACGATGCCAGGATGTACCAACGGGACATCAATTTATCCATTTTGTCATTAACACCAGAGAACAGGGATACTGGGTACATACATGCAGTATTACTAATACACATCCATAAGTAGATATATATCTAATGTTTCAGTCCACAGAGACTCTTAATGGAAGCGTGAGCATGGGGATGCGCAAATTAGCAGGCTTTTAATGAGGAAGACACTTGACAGCTACTATAGTGCTGCAGATATTCATCCCACATTAAAACACATGCTTAATTACCCATCATTATCCTGAACACTAATTTACCAATAAGGCTATTGTTTAGCCCTTCTGAAGCAGAGACTATATTCAAATAGGCATCTTTGAAAACACCTGGATTTGGAAAGACTCATTTCCTTAAGTGGCAAAGAGAGCCATTAATAGAGCAACCAAGTGCATGGTCAAGGGTGAGGGGTTGTGTATAGGGGGTTTGTATATCCTGTAATCCTATCCCACAAACCTGTCCTTTCTCTTTGAATTATGCAGGGAAAGATGGAAGCGGCTTTCGAAATCACTCAAATATCCCCCTCCTCCTCTTCCTCCTCTCCTGTGTCCTATCAATATGATGAAGCACCAGAGATGAAAAACAGAGTTCATTTCATATAGATCTTAAGGCCACTTTGATAACACCCCTTTCCTCCTGAGGACTCCCAAAGGAGTCTGGGTAATTCACTGATCAAATATTGAACTTTAAAACGCCTCTGGGATTAACTCTGACAGGGCCTACATATTTCACTTTAATGACAAAAGAAATTCCCCACGTCCAAATAGGTGCACTTCTTAGCAACACAGTTAGCAAACAGCAGACTTGTAAAATAGAACGACCTGCAGGTTGATCTAATTTTCAATTAACTTGAAAACCATAAGCATTATAAAAATCCTTTTAAGGTCAGAGTTTTTGAACAGTAAGATTTTTTTTAAAGAATTCTCTTCTGCTCACCAAGCCTGCATTTGATCCCAGCGAAAGTAGTAATATTGTGAAATATTTTTACTATTTAAAATAACTGCTTTCTATGTAAATATATTTTAAAATGTAATTTATTCCTGTGATCAAAGCTAAATTTTCAGCATCATTACCCCAGTCTTCAGTGTCGCATGATCCTTCGGAAATCATTCTAACATGCTGATTTGCTGTTCAAGAAACATTTTACTATTATCAATATCTGATAACAGCTGAGTAAATTTTTTTTCAGGATTCTTTGTTGAATAGAAAGATCCAGAGATCAGCATTTATCTGAAATAAAAAGCTATACCATTCAAAAGCTTGAAGTTAGTATAACTATTTTTTTCTTTTGGGAAATAAATTATAAAAGTTAGTACTTTTATTTAGCAAGGATGCTTTAAATTGATTAAAAGTGATAAAGACATTTATAATGTTACTAAATATTTCTATTTCAGATAAATGTTGCTCTTCTGAACTTTATATTCATCAAAGAATCCTGAAAAAAATTCTGCTTAGCTGTTTTTAATGATTTAAATGATTTCTGAGGGATCATGTGACTGGAGTAATGATGCTAAAAATTCACCTTTGAAATCACAGGAATAAATTACATTTTAAAATATATTCAAATAGAAAACAGTAATTTTAAATAGTAAAAATATTACTTTCTTTTTTTCAGTTATTGAGATACAAAGCTGAATTAAGACATTAAATGTATTACAAAAAAATACTTAAAAATAAAAACTTGAAAACGTTTTCAGTTGATAAATGAAGCACAAAAATTACTAAAACCAAATCTGAAATAAAAATAAAGCTGTATAGAAAAATAAAAAAAGCACATAATAAAATTATTAACACGTAAACAAGAAATGAACATATATATATAAAATGTAATGTAATATAATAATATAATAAAATATAATATAATCTTTATGTTCAAACAAAATACATTGCAATACACTTTTCCAATGGAAGAGGTATATTCTCTCCATTCTTCTCTCCAATAAAATGATATAAAAAATAAGATAAAAACATTTAATAAAATAAAGTAATAAAAAATAAAATAAAAATTACGATAAAATAAGAAAAAAGGAAGATAAAATATGTCCTCTTCCCAATGGAAGAGGTATCAACAGGACCCATTTATATATGTAAAAAGCGCCATCTAGTGGTTACAATATGTTTGAACAACTAATTAAACTGGACGTTAGGTGTCCTCTAGATAACAACACTAAACCCCTGTAGCATCCCATCTTTTGCCCACATCTTTGACACTCTCACTGCCTAAATCCTTCTATTCAGCTTCTCTCCATTCATCTTTTATCATAACAAGTCTCTGAGGAGTCACAGAGGTCTGACTCCGGTCAGCGATAGAGTGGAGATCTCTTCTCTATCCCTCATCATTACAGGAGCATGACTCTCTCAGGAATTCAGTTCAGAGTCAAATGATGCCAGAGGCACCCTTATGAGGCACATCATTTCACTCACATTTAATAACCCCACCATATAAAGATATTCAATGTAATCCAAAAATTTTCCAGTGTATAGATCATGAGTGTTAAGTTGCTCTGACATTTAGTTGCTATATTTGTCAGCTACGGTTGTATATCAGATCCTGACTACATTGTTTGAACAAACTGATCTGATTTCATCACATACAAAACAACTGTGCAAACAATCAGTCCTAAAGATCACATTCAAGAACCAAATTGGATTTGTGTGCAGTGTGAACATGTGGCCAGACGAATAAAATGCTGGTCAGCTGGCAGACCTATTTATCAGAGTTAAAGAGACTTAATTAAAGACTGAGCTCAACCTAAATCAGCGGCTGTTGTTTTACCTGTTCGCATAGAAATCACAAACACCTGCTGCATCCAAATCCCGTTACTGAGTCGTGTGTGTGTGTGTGTGTGTCAACACATGACATAAATTGGAAACTGTTTACTGTAATACAACCTGACATGGAGCTGAATGGAAAGTGAAAAGTGAAGAATGGAAAAGTAAATCAGATACACTGTCAGTTAAACGCTAAAGAGAAGAGGTTTTTCCATGGCCATGATGGCTGGCCTGGCATTCACAGTATAAATGATCTAAAATAATTCACTTAAATGATCCCTAATGTTGGGTGAAACTAGCCTGTCCCTGCCTTTTAACCTCTGACCTTTTGTCTAATGTCATTTAGCGCAATTCTTTAAGACATATGGCTTGAGGAACCGATCAATATGTGTGACGCCTGTCAGACCTCATGCTATGAATCTGAGCCTTCAGCTTAGAGATGACCTGTAACCTAATTACCTGACACACGCTGAGAGAGGAAACGTACTGTAGTTTGCTGTGAGATGATTGTAATAGACCATGAAATAAGATATAAGTACAGACGGATACAACAGTGTGGTTAAGTGTTTGTATCTGTGGAGAATAAAATAGAAGAAAAAAAAAAAGATTAAAAAATAATGAAAAAAAAAAAGATAAAAAAAATTAAATAAAACTAAATAAGATAAGATAAAAGAAGATAAAATAAATTATAAGATAAATAAAATTAAGTTAAAAATAAGATTTAAAAATAATAATAATAAGATAAAAAAAATAAAATTAAAACAATGTTAGGTTCAATTTAAGATTTTTTTTTTTTTTACAATTTACAAAAAATAGTTTTTCAGTTTTTTACTTTTAGTAATAACTAGAAATTATACAGCTGCAATGTAACTCCACACAGACTATAAATTCATATGCATTTGCTAAAAATAAAGACGCACTGCAAAACATTACTGATTTTAAAGATTTTTTTTTGTATCAGTCTCATCGATCATTTCAATACAATCACAAATCTTTTAACAAATTGATTTTCAATTGACAACAACATTAAGCTTTGAAAGGCATAAAACCTGGTCAGTGAATGCAAGAAAATACAATACTGGTCTGACTGAGGCCCACATCTTTCGACTGATGACTTTCCAATCACTTCAAAAGATTTTATTAATTTCCATGATTTTTCCAAGCTTGCAAACCACATCACTTCATCTCCAAATCAATCATTCATCCATGTTCTAATCTTCTCCCCTTTTCTATTCGGCAAACACCTGATGTCCAGCGCTAAATAAAAATAGTCTTAACCCTCACCCCCTAAAGTGATTAATCGGCCAACCAAAACTTAATTACAGCTGCCATGATGGAACAGGAGGCCCAATTAGTGCCTAAACTAAACCAAACAAGCCCAAAAGAGTCAATTAGACCCAGTCTCACCATGATGGAGAGGCACTGGAGTGACAGAAGTTTATGCAGAGCAGGAATGAGCATTTTAAATCTCTCTCCCTCCCTCTCTCACATGCACACACCATTACATTCATATGCAGTGACCTCATGTCACCTTCACCCAACATACAATACAAAGAGGCACATGAAGATGCTCTCTAAAGTTAATTAGGGCCCATTACAAATGCCGTGCATGTGCATGAAGAGCAAGCTGATGCCTTGGGGATCAGCAAGTTGAAGGTCCAAATTGTAGTTTCAATGCCGCTTCAAAGGGCTCTACATGATCCCAGCTTCGGTCTTATCTACCGAAACGATCAGTCATTTTCTATATGAAGAAAATCCTGGAATGTTTTCCTCAAAAATGTTAATTTCTTTTCAACTGAAGAAAGACATGAACATCTTGGATGACACGGGTTTGTAAATCATCAGGAAATTTTAATTCTGGAGTGAACTGATCTTTTAAGAACAAAAGCAGCAAAAAGCAGCTCTAGTTCCTCCTTGAAAAACACAGGACACCGACCCCACACACAGTGACACTTTTTTACAGCTGAGTAACTCCACCCCCAATTCTTGATGAAGGAGGTAAACACATGATGAAGGAGTTGGGGGTGGGATGAAGAGAGAAAGGGAATGGGACAGAAAGAGAGGGAGATGGAAAGAGGAAAGGAGTAAGAGAATCCACCTGTCTTTAAGGAATGGTAACATAAGCAGTGAGGTTTCTTTTGTCCCCGTCCTGCCATCAGCAGGGGTTATGTGTGCATGCCCGAGGGGATTCGACGATTAACAAAGTGCCTTTGTCATGCTGCAGGACTGAACTGTAAGAGTTAGTTAGGCAGGGTAAAGACGAAGCCTTTTGTATTCACAACTCACAGCAAGGGGCTAAGGCTACCCACAATCCCATACTGAGATTAAGGATACAAGGAGCACGCAAACAATAGTAACGGACCAAAATAACTTCGCCCTGCTTAAGCAGGGGTCTGATGGTCATCAGGGCAGTCAATCATCCTCTATTTGTGCTGAGATGGCTGCTGGGGTCAGGATAATGATGCTAATACATTTCGTTTGGAATCCAAATCAAAACTGAAGCCTTAAGGTAATCTGTAAGCTAGTGTGTTTTAACACATTGACAAAATATGCATTTACAAGATGTACACATTCAAATTTAGTGTCAAACTTCCACTTATATGCATCAACGATTTTGATGACATCACCCTGCACTTCAGCTTCTCATCAGACTTTCTGTTCAATCAAATGCTCTCTAGAATCCGAAGTGTCCCGCCCCCTACACTATAAATAGACACTGAGGCTGTGGCTGAAATCAGACACTTGTTCACAGAATTAGTATTTTCTGTACTGTGAATGGCACATAGTGCACTATATAAGGGATAGGGAACAATTCAGACAGCGTAAATATGCGTTCCATTGGGGCAAAAGAAGCCTGGTTTCACGCTATTTCAGTCTGCTCCGGTGAAGAGACACAATAGCACAGAGTTGATCATATGTCGGCACAGACCATAAAACATACCGGACCCATTTGAATTTGACTTCTACATAGAATGGTATATTTTATAGCAATATGGATGGGTTGTAGCTGTCATACGCTGTCAAATGCAGCTTTATTGAGCTCAGCGGCTCTGGCGTAAGCCGTGATATAAACGAAATGCTACTGGATTCATCCAGCATTTGTTTGGAGTTAAAGGACGCTGAAGTGCTTTGAAACAGCGTTATTCTGTGTTGACGTAATTTAATCTGAAACAGGAAGATGGGGCTGGCATATCAAGCAGTCACACCCCCTTTTTTAAATAGCCAATAGCATTTTGTTTATATCACAGCTTGGGCCAGAGTCCTTGAGCTCAGTAAAGCTGCATTTGACAGCATTTGACAGCCACATTTATATCCATATCGCTATAGAATATACTATTCTGTGCAGAATTCAAATGGGTCTGATACATTTTATGGTCTGTGCTGACTCGCGCATAAGATCCACTCTGTACTATCGTGTCTCTGGACTGGAGCAGACCGAAACCAGACTTCTTTCGCCCCATTGGAAAGCAAATTTACACTATCTGAATTGTTCCCCATCCCCTATATAGTCCACTAAGTGTCATTCACCGTACAGAAAACACTAATTCTGTGAAGATGTGACCATTTTCAGCTGCAGCTTCAGTGTCTATAAGTGTAGGGGGGCGGAACGGTTCGGATTCAAGAGAGCATGTGATTGAGAAGTCTGATGAGAAGCTGAAGTGCAGGGTGATGTCATCAAAATCATTGATCGATACTGGTGGAAGTTAGAGACAGTAAGTTTTGAATGCGTATATCTTGTAAATGTGAATTTTGTCATTATTTTGGAGCATACTAGGTTATAAATACCTTAAGGCTAATATATTCATATAAAAGCCAAAAAACTTCAATTTCCATTTCATGTGGACCTTAAAACAAAGGACCTAGAAGATGACTATATAATTTAATCACTTCATGCACAGTATTTTGCTTTGACTGTCTACATCAGTCTCTCAAATTCTCCAGAGTATCAATTCTATGATTTTCTCATCCAACAATGCATTTTGTCTCCAATTTCCAACTCCCTTGAGAAATGAATTTCGTTCAACATGTCTCATTATTCAGTGTCTGCTCCTGCCAGTTTCCATCAGTCCCTTGAGAGGATACACTGAAGAATTGACCAAACACCGGCCACAATGCTTGAGCTCGGCTTAGCAGAGATCTGTGAAACACCTGCTCAGTGCTAATACTGTAACACTGCTTCATCCATGACAAGTGTCAGCGAACAATACAAGACGCAGAGAAGGAAAGAAAGGACAAAAATAATTGGGAAAATAAGCGAGAGGGGAAAGAGAGGCTGTGTGCGTTCACACTCAAACTCTATACGAAGACTGTTAATTCAGCAGGCATGACAGTAGTGTGCTGATCACAAAGCAGAGCTGATCTATGGAGCATCTTGAGCTGTCACAACACATTAGCTCAGACCAGCGTGAGAGGGCAGAGACCATCAGCTCTGTGTTGACACTAGAGCAGCCCGGATCAACCTTAAACTAAACTCTACAGACACTGAGCACCTTGCTAAAGAGGGAAAAAACATTAAGCCAGAACAGTCCTTGCGGCAAGGTAACCCGTAAGACCTTTGTTCATCTTTAGATATTTTTGATGAAATCCCAGAGCTTTCTGACCCTGCATAGACAGCAACGCAACTACCAGTTTCAAGGCCTAGAAAGGTAGTAAGAACATCGTTAAAAAAAGTCACCATGTGACATCAATGGTTCAACCCTGATGTTATGAAGCTACTTTTTTGTCCTTCTTATCACCTGCATTACAAAATATCTCCACCTTCTTCTTTTATATCACACCACCTCCTCACCCTTCAATCTCAACCCCATTAACACACATTCATTGTCCCCCTTTTCACCTCTCTGGTCTGTTTTCTCCCCTCCACTGGTTTCATCAGATAATAATTGACTCAGTGAGGTGATGGGGACGCTGTATCTGGGTCAGTTCTGTCCCCTCCATCAGAATCAGGAAAGATCAGTCAGCTGTTTCCCATTGTCCTGGGTTCCCATGGGCAGCTGGGTCACTTCTCCTCTGTTTCTTATCATCCTACTGTATCTGGGCATCTGATATGAATCGTATAGACAATCAATACATGCTAACGTGTGCTTAAAGGGCCTATCTAGACAACTAAACACTATCCATGATTAAAGACACTGTCTAAACAACCTATGTTTATCATTACGCCATAAATGCATCCCCATCCATCAGCCTCTCACCTTTTGCACTTGACTTTTCCTGTGCACTTCATACCGTAACCTTTAACGTCTCTCATTGATCACATATATCGGTAAATCATGAATGGCCAACGGCCCATATGTGTGATGCTATGAAAGATCAATAAATGGCCTTCTGCGTGATACTGAGTGAATGAAGCTAACCTTATTAAGGACAGGAAGAGAAGAGGCCCCAAGGGGTCAAGCCAAAAAGGTTCAGTCACGTCTCTAAAGGTCAAAGGTCACAAAGTCTTAACAGAACAATCTGGGTGCTGATTGGTCTGAACGCCTCAGACAAAAGCATCCACACCAAAGACAATGACAGCGGACGCGGCATGCTCGGAGACACGAGTAAGCTCAGCCGCTAAAATCAACGTAAATGGTAAATGGTGTGGAAAAGTGCTGCTTAAACAGTTTGTACTTAAAAGAAAAGAAAAAAATCATCATTTACTCACCTTCATGACACTACAAACCAGTATGACTTACTTTCTTAAGCAGAATAGAAAACAAAATATTCTGAAGAATATTGGTAAACAAGCAATTTTGCTTACCATTGACTTCTGTATAGACGTCAATAAAAAAAAAAAAAAAAAAAAACCACTGATACACTTCTCAAATTATATTCTTTTATGTTCCACAGAAGAGAGTAAGTCTTGCAGGTTTTGAACGACATGAGGGTGAATAAATAATGACAGATTTTTCATTTTTGAGTGAGCTATCCCTTTAAATAACCACTTCAACACATATCGAGGGCTCTGCATAAGTTGTCACTGGACTTTTCCATTAATACCAAACTAAACTAGCTACTAAATTGACTAGAATGACACCAGCCATCCTACTACTGAATTCAAAACCATACAAACACTGCCGTATACTCACAGGGAAAGCATGATACCGAGTTCCTCTTGCAACAAGACTGAGAGCGTGTGAGTGTCCCCCCTTGCGATACTTTTCCCTCCACTCTTAGCATTGGTTTAGGGGTCCACAGTGATTCTGGTCTCTGATGGACCTTGGAGGCCAGCAGTCTGCGTTTGATACCGCACTCGCTCCTGGTACCAGGGGTCTGGGCCGGTTCCAGAGCCGAGGACTGGAGCTGTGAGGGTGGATTGTTGCCCATCTTGCAGGTGCAAAAGTTGGCATCCCGCACTTGGTAGCAGCAGTCTGCTACATTCACGATGGAGAGGTGCTGAGCATATGTCAGCATGCTAAAGGATCCTCAGGCCTGGAGCTGTCCTGGAGGCGGTCCTTGATTTGACCCCCCGCCTCCCTCTCACACAAGCCCTTCATCCGCCAAACTCAGGTTTGTCCCCTGCCCTCCCATTTTCAATCCTGTGGGGGGAAGGAGGTGGTGGGCGGGGCTTGTTCTTTGCAGTACACAAGGGACCCACGGTGGATCTCCAGAAGACAAACCCCTCTCCTCCTCGCTGCACTCTTTTCTTTGGTCCGCTTGAATTGAATTGATTTGCGCAAACAAAAGCCACAATCCGAAGGGTGTCAGATTACACACAGACTCGCATCTCCAAAAAAAAAAAAAAAAAAAAAGGAGAAAATCTGCAATCTTATAAACAACAGGGACTCACAACGTAGAAAGTGTTGAATGTTGAAGGGCCATAGCTAAAAAAAAAAAGTATGAAAGTTACCAAAAAAAAAAAAAGAAGCTACTCCGTGTGTTTTATTTTTGCAAACTTGTACATATTTTTCATATGTAGAGAACTAGTTAGTAAATATTAAGGTCTCCATTACATAATGTAAGCTATTGCATTAACACTGAGCAATACAACTGTTGGTACATTTGTTACAGTATTCATTAAACTTTGTTAATGATAGTTAATAAAAATACAACTGTTCATTTTTAGTTCACATTTGCTTAGATTCATAAAATAATATTAACACATACAACTTTTTAATTTAAATAATGTATTAGTAAATGTTTAAATTAACTATGACTAATAAATGCATAAGTATTTTTTTTTATTATTAGTTCATGTTATGTAATGTAGTAAAAATATTAAAATAATATACAATAGAACAATAAATAATAATATTAAATAATTAAACAATATTAAAATATTAAATGCTTTGGGCAGGCAGGCAATAAATAAAAAATAACATAAAATAAAATAATAAAAAAATAAAATAAAATAAAACAAAACAAAACAAAACAAAACTAAACAAATCTCTCTACTACTTCCCAGCAACACAAAGTTTAAAAAAAGTTTCAGATGTTGGAGGGCCATAGCGAAAAAAGTATGAAAGTAAAAACAAACAAACAAAAAAACTCAGCTACTCAGTGTGTTTTATTTTTGCAAACTTATACGTAGAGAACTAGTTAGTAAATATTATGGTTCTAAAATAAGGTCTCATTACCTAATATTAGTTACTGCATTAATAAACACTGAGAAACAATGTGCATTACAATTGTTACAGTATTCTTTAAACTTTTTCAAAGCTAGGTAATAAACATACAACTGTTCAATGTTAGTTCACACTTGCTTAGATTCATTAAATAATATTAACCCGTACAACATTTAGTTTTAATAATGTATTAGTAAATGTTAAAATTAACATTAACTAAGACTAATAAATGCTTAAGAAGTGTTTTTCAATGTTTTTTTTTCAATGTTTTTTTTTCAAGTATTAAAATAATATATACTATAAATATATAATAATATATAAAAATTTATATAACATAAAATAACAATATTAAATAATAAAAAAGTGTTAAAATCTTAAATATAAACCAAAACAGGCAGGCAATAAATTAAAATAAAATAATTAATTAATTAAATAAATCTCTCTACTACTCTGCAGGAACTCACAGTTCAGAAAGTTCCAGATGTTGGAGAACTGATGTTTCAATCAATGCTGTTGGAGAAAAAAAAATTATTCATATACTAGAAAACACCTCACAAGATGTTAACACAGCAAGTTTTTGGGGATCTGATACCAAGTTTTGTGAGAGAACACAATTGTAGATCATCTCTCCACCTCTCTGAACGCAAATAAGACCTAACTATTATCCTCTCTCTGTCCCACTGGCATTTTGGTCAGTGTGTTTGGCTCCTCTTTCTCATTTTGGGTTAATCTCTTAACCCGGATTATCAGACAGACAGACACTGTCACACAGATGCCCACATGTTACAGGTAATTAAGCCTAAACGCAAGAGCTCAAGCACCTCTGCCAACACAGAAACAGGTTGATTTCTACTGGCTTTAAGTTAAACGTCAAACACAGAGCATTCCATTGAATTGCCTAACCAGATTGAGTTCGTCTAAACTGCACATTAACCCACATATTTCTTAAAACAGAGGCATACACTTCCTTAAAAAGAATACTGAGTCATTTCCTTAGTCAAATTACATTGCCAGGCAGAAACTCGGGCCAAGGAACACACTAATCATACTGCCTGTATATATCAGAGTTCACTGCTTAACAGTCCACAGTTGTTTAATATGATTGTTTCATCACATGTGCTAATCTAAATACAATCTAATTAAAATGAATTGTGCTGGGTGCTGCTAACTTGCTGAGGGCGGCAAAATGTGTAGCCCTAGCAATCATGACAGCTTAGTGAGCAGGACAGTTTTTAAAGGGAAACAGCACCCTCTAGCTGTACATGAGCTGATAAAGTGCATAATATTCCCTTTAAAGAATTAAAATGTTCTTATAATTTACTTACTTTATTTATATGTCATTCAAAATGTTCCTATCTTGCTTTCTTAAGTCTAAAAGAAATTAAGGAATACATTGCATGATTTTTCTCCATACACTCTTAAAAATAAAGGTTCCAAAAGGGTCTTTTTGCAGTGATGCTATAGAAGAACAATTTTTGGTTTCCCAAAGAACCTTTCAGTGAACAGTTCATAAAAGAACCATTTTAAAGAACATTTTAAAAAACCTAAAGAAACTTTTTTCGACTATAAAGAACCTTTTCTGCATTCGAAAGGTTCCATGGATGTTCAAGGTTTTTCATAGAACCATTGATGCTGATAAAGAATATTTATTTTTATGGGGGTATAGTGGATTTCAATTGAAATTTCAAAGGGCTCTACACAATCCCAGCCGAGAAATAAGGGTCTTAAGTAGCTAAACAATCTGTCATTTTCTAAAAAAAAAATTTAAATTTAAGTAATTCCCCACTGAAGTCCACTATATGGAGAAAAATCCTGGAATGTTTTATTCAACCTTCATTTCTTTTCGACTGAAGAAAGAAAGACATGAACATCTTGGATAACATGGGGTGAGTTAATTATCAGGAAATGATTGTTCTAGAAGTGAACTAATCATTTAAGTGACAAAAAGCTTATTTTAAACACTTTTTTTCGTTCTGTGGTTGGACAAGAATAACCAGGTCATCCATGTTGCCTAACACTTGGCACAAACTGAAATGAATCAACGCACACTCATCTTGATTCCTTTCTACAGAAGTGTCACATCAAAAGCTTGAGATCTACAGAATTAAAAAACAAAAACAAAAACAGACATTCCTCAGAAACTACGTGATACTACAGAAGTATTTGAATGGCATGTACTGTCTGAAGTAACATAGCACTTTTCCGTGTGAGTGCTAAGCGTGCTGTAAACTAACCAGTGTGGAATGTGGCAGACAGTAAGCATGAGAACTCGTGGAGGTCAAAGTGTAGGAGACGTCATCCTGAGAGTCACAGCCTCTCATATATACCAGCAGCACAGGTGTCTAAAGTATAACAGGATCGTGGAGGTCAAGGAGGGTCATAACTAAAACAGTATCAAGGTTAACAAGAAGGTTAACAAGACCGCAAAAAATAAAAACACTTATTTTTGCAATCTTGCAAATGTTCTCACATGTGGAGCCATTCAATAAACCAGAACAAAATAAAACCAAAGCTAAATCTAATCATTTTACAGAGATGCAAAATAAAATACTATTAATAAAAAAGAAATACAAACTAATTAATTCAAAATAAATGAAAAACTGAAAAATGCAAACTTGTCTTTAAATAATAACCCTTCTAAGTGCATGTGACGTCTATAAAGTTTGTGCTTCACATGGCTGCTATAAAAGTATGTAACCTGTCTTAGCACTTGTTTATATATAGGTCAACTCTGAACTGTAGGTCTATGTTATGTAGGTCTCCCACGCATAGCCACAGTGCCTCAGTTACATCTAAACATTGTGCAACTCACATACATGACTGGAGTTCACAACGTTTCACAAACAAGGCACAAACAAATACTCTACACACATATACAAGTGCAACTGTCCATATAAACATCTTTCTATAGACAGATTTCCAGACAGATCAGTATGAGCACTACATCTGGTTTATCTGGCTTGAGTAAATGCAATTTAAATCTGAAATCTAAATTCCCTAATCATATTTATGTTCCTTCATTATCCAGTAAACTAGAAAATCCAGTAAACTGGCAAGGAGGCAACAAATCGAGAGTTATGCAATAAACAAACCTGTGCATTTCCCCAATAAGGCAGCAGATTTACTGCCTGATCTGCTTTTCCATACAACATTCACTGATCATTAAAAGCCTACAGAAGTAGGACAACATCTATGTGGATGAGTTTAGAAATCTATTTATTGTTGCATGTCAGGAAAAAAATAATTGGTAAAATATGTATATTTAAAAAATGTTGAATACGCCTAATTTAATTGTACAGATAGCAGAATGTTGTTTTGTTTGTTTTTGTTTTGTACAGCAGAGATGAGACTAAGGATGCTGAGTTTCATCTGCAGATGTGGCCTTGTTAGGGGATCTATGCCTTTGTGCATACGGACATCTGCTAAGTAGGGATTGTTTTTTTTAGCAATAGTATGCACCCTTAATTTTCAGAGAAAAAAGGGAAAAATCTGTGGATGGAAAAATCTCCATTCAAGTTCTTTGTGCATTTTTTGTTTTTCTACGTGTTACTTTGCACTTTTTGTTAGAAAATGTTTGTTTACTATTTATTCAAGTTTTTTAAGATATCTAATATTTTGATGCTTAATTTTCATGATCTTCTTAAGTATTAAAGGTTTGTTGTCATTAGAAAGTGTGAAGGCCTTCTTGCATTATTATGCTGTCCTATATGATGATTATATATTCAGTGGCATAAAATAGTCTTAAAATGACAATAATATCACTTATCACAATGACACCGTGACACCTAAAAAGGTGTTTTCCATAACAATGATCTACCACTGTTCTGAAAAATCATTTACATATTACTTCAGAATCAATGGATCATACAGAGGGGAGAGAGCAAGATAGTAAGAGTGCCAGGAAACAAGAAAAAGTAAGGTATCTGGACGAACAGACTTTTGGTGTCCACTGCACACGGGCCAGCACCATGCCACGACACATGTCTGCAGCAACTGTGCCTTCAACAGCTGACTAGCGCACACATGCTTATAAAACAAAATTAATACATTTATATCTTACTGCAAAGCTTGCCGCCAAGTTTCAAACATGTTCAGTTCATACACAGACCCATCTACTTGCACATAAAAAACAATGACAGTCAAGTCTATAATACACTTCATTATATATCAAGGAAAAAACTGAAGGTAAAAATAAAAAGGATAAATTGTTACAGAAAAAGGAAAGGAAAATAACAAACAAAGGAAACAGAAAAGGAGGAAATCCCAAAGCAAGAAGTGATTTTCCATCCACAAAGACCCTCCTTCCCCTTTAATATCAGCAAAGATTCTCTTATGCTACTACTCTTTCTCTCAAACACACATGGTCACGTACAACAAAAGACAACATGCATATATACAATACAGACACACAAAAGTCCCACCTTCCAGGCATGACATGTCTTTGGCTCTGTGTCCATAAGAGATTCCTGGAGATGTCAATCCCACTCCCGCGAGCGAGCCCATATCCAAATACACAACCAGGCCTGCTCAAAGGGAACATATGCAAACTCACTGACACTCCCTCTCTGTCACTCTCTCTCTCTTTCTCTCTCCAACTCGCTCATTCTCCCACCACAGACACTCCCCCTTTCCCGTCATCTCAGTACCATCTCTTGTGTTTTTCCTCTTTCCCTTGTTATCTCTCTTTTTTCTGTATTTTGTACTTTCAAAGACATGTGTGAACACACACAGGAACTCATTCATGTGCACCTAACCCTACTGTTGCCCCGTGTCTGAACATGTGCCTTTATGTTTGTAAATGCATTATTTAGGGATGGTATTGACAGAGTTCATGAATCAATTTGATTCCTGTTCACATTTGATTCGATTCAATATCAATTCATCAGCTACAGTATGTGTCAACTTTTCTTCAGGGGGAAAAAAAAAATCTCTCTCAAAGTGCTATTTATTTTTAGATATAATAATCAGCACTTACATAAGGCATTTTTTAAATAAATGTTTTAATGATATTTAATGATATAATGAGGCTTATACTCCTACTAATTAACTGTTGAAATATAAACATTTAACAGCGACTGTGTTAAAAACTTGTTTTTATATATAGTCTGGATTGAAAAATCTATATTTGATAATAAAGCCAGATTAAAATCAAGTCATCGATATTGTCAATACAGCCCTAGAAGTAAAATAAAATAGTATGCAATAAATAAACAAAAATACTTGGATGACCTACTATTTTTCCTTATGAATTTTATGAAGTGTTCAGCCAAAAATAAAAAATTTTATAGTATTTATTTGATTATTTGACTACATTGTGATGTTTTATTCATTTCAACGGCACCCATTCACTACAGAGAATCCATTGGTGAGCAAGCAATTAAATGCTTAAGTTTTAAAGAAGAAACAAACTCATCTAGATTTTGGATGGCCTGAGGGTGAGTACATTTTCAGCAAATTTTCATTTTTGCCCAAACTATTACTTTAAGCATCTTTAAGCATTTTACCCTCCCATGAGGTCAGGAGAGTAATCGTGATCAAATGCAATGCAAATGCTAACACTTTCTAGCACAGTTCAGTTTCAAAGTGTGTGTGCGTTTGTGAATGTTTTTAGACCGTCAGCAGTTCCAGGACAGTAGCGGGCTCAGGCTTACCCCCTTTCTGAACTGTGCTCTGATAGACCACAATCACATAATCCCTCAAAACACCATGGCTGTGTTATCAAACCCAGCAACAGCTTAACAGCTGTCCCGGCTAGCCATTTCAGCATGAACCCCCTTCGCAGACAGTCTAGTTTGTTTGCGGCTGTGGGCCAAATACATGCAGTTTTACAGAGATCCTTGACTGCACTGAGCTGTGTGCTTACATGCCAGCTGTGTGGACCACAATCAGCTTAAATGAACATTTATGGATGGATGCAGCCTAGACTCCTGTCATTTACAGAAGCAAACACTGTAACATTCAGGTTACAGCTATCATCATCATTAGAGCAGAGCAGAGAGGCCAAAGGGAAATGACATCAGGTGGACTCAAAGCAAATTAGTGAGCACTGAAATGGTGAGCTCACAATAAGCCCAAAACCTATAAAGGTTTATTGATTTCCAATGGAAGAGTCAAATGACCTGGACACAGAACAAACCAAAAACGCTGACATGGTTTGGGACAAGGACAACTGACCAGTGAAGATTAAAAAAAGGACTCTTGTTTGAATTAAAAAAATATTAATTTTTATATATCATATATTAAAAAGCTTCTTGCTAATGCTAAGAATTACACAAGTGCCAATGCTGCTAATGAGCTAAAATGGTGACAAACCCTGACAGTGACAAAAACGGGATACTTTAGCAAGAGGAAAAATCAATGCTCACTAAAAGCCAAAACACTGCAAACAGCTCGAAAGTGTCCTACATGCATGAATGAAAAAATGTTTGTTTGTGTTTCTGTGGAACTGTAACAAGAGGCCATGTCAGATGTCACTAATGATCTCGTGAGTGCATGCATGTGCTATTTTGGCACAAGTTACTCTCAATTACAAGCTCCATTAATAGTTTGTGTTGGTTTGTGCCAGTGCCCACAGGATATTGTGAAAGACAGGGTCAACATTACAATAGACAGACACCTCAGCCACAAAAAAGTAGATATAAATCAATGTAATATTGAGATTAAGAGCTTAAACAATGTATTAGGTACAAACACCACTAAATAATGTCAGGTGGAACATACTGAAGCAATTTCAGCAATTTGTTGACAAAGAAAATGGGACACAAGCTAGCCTACAATAATGCAACTAGCTAACAAAAAAAGTAAAAATGTACAATATACGAATAAATGATTACAGAGAAACAAATGTGACTCCAGACCACAAAACCAGTCATAAGGATTTTTTTTTAAATTGAGATTTATACATCATCTGAAAGCTGAATAAATAAGCTTTCCATTTATGTATGGTTTGTTAGGACAATATTTGGCCGAGATACAACTATTTGATTTGAAACTGGAATCTGACGGTGCAATAAATAAATAAATAAATAAATAATCAAAATATTGAGAAAATTGCCTTTAAAGTTGTCGCAATGCATATTACTAATGCAAAATTAAGTTTTGATATATTTATGGTAGGAAATTAACAAAATATCTTCATGGAACATGATCTTTACTTAATATCCTAATGATTTTTGGCATAAAAGAAAAATAATTTTGACCCATACCATATATTGTTGGCTACTGCTACAAATATAGATAAAAATAAAGAAAATATAGAAAAAAAAAGAGCACAATTACTAGTTATTTTACTGTATGTTTAGCTAGCTTATTAACATCGTCCTAAACAAATGTTAAAAAAAAAACTTGCATCTTAAATACTCTACAAACTGCTTTAGGTAAAAGCACTTGCCAAATGAGTAAATGTTTTAATACTGACACCTAGTGGCCCAAAATGTGTCAAAAAACTTTTTCCTCAATGATTTAATGATAATAAAAGACTGATGTTCACTTACCTGAGTGTCACAAAGAGCAGCCCATGACAAACAGCACATAAGAAACAAAGACAGAAAGAAAAAAGTTAGTTTTAAATGCCATAATACAATACATTTATCAAAGTCTGGGTGACATTCACTTCATTCAACCGTTTAGGCGCCAAGCAATAACGGACTGTATTGAAGGCGTCATTAGAAGGAGCAAAACAAAGGAGACGAAGTCATAAATAACAGAACTTATTTTGAGATTTTAGACGTATGAAGTGTTTTAATAGTGGCGGTCGAAAACACCTGAAGAAATTTTCTAGCTTTGTTTCTATGACGGTTGACACCGTTTCTTCCTCCACTCCTGAATCGTCAACGCTAACGCAAAAATAATAATTTTCACTTGAGTTGTAAATGAGTTTGCACTCAAACGAACGTTACGGGATAAAAATATGGCGTACTACTAAATACTGTCAAGAAACACGTCTTTTTCACTGAACTGTCCTCGCAAAGTGCGCACAATACAAACACAACTCAACCAGCGAAATCCGATTCACAACAAATGACTCTGAGTCGGTTCTTTTAATGAATCGTTTAAAAGACTCACGGACTCGCTGAATACATAAAAGGAGAAATTAATCAATTTTTGCTTGACGAAAGTTCATGAAACGTAATTCTGACTGGATGTTGTGGTAATGACCCTACGCTAACCCGCGCTGTCACATTTCTTTCACTTGCGTGTATCGCCGCTGTCAATCATGAAATGAGGAGCTGTCACACTAACAGAATTATCTCAGGAGTTATTGCATAATATCTCGATCATCTATGCATTATAACGTTACATAGTCGACAGTATGTGATGGAAAAAACAGCAATGCTGTAATGTTTAAAAGTTGCTAGAATTAAACAAGGTTTTTTTTACACGTAGTACACGTAGAACAGAGGTGGAGTTGCCACTGATTTATAATGCTGCTTTCTGTATTAATAACAGCGATATTGGCAAACAGCTTAAAGAGTAAATTTAAAAGCACAGTCACAAGTACTTTGCTTTAGTCTGTGAATCTACTGAACTGAAGCCAACCCTCATGACCTCAACTCCACCATTTTAACAAAATCAGCTCATCAATTAATCCACAAGCATCAAAAGCACAGACTCTCTTCGGGACAGACATTTCTTTCCAGCAGGCATGTGAGCCTGTCCCAGGGAGAATCAGGACAGCTACACAATCAGTCAATTCATTGTCATAGCAACCAGCAAAAACATCCTGTCGCCGGGCAACCCGCACCCCGAAATTATGGGTCTACTACAAGGGCCTGACAGCCCAAAATTATAGGATGCATTTAAATAAAGAGCGCAGGAGCAGCAGTTAGGGCAGTTTAATTAGGCCTGCATGTACCAGCGTAGGTGCCAAAGGAATAAATATATGGTTTAAATTTAGAAGCTTGTATGCTTGTTAACATCAGAATTTTAACATAGACTTGAATTTTAGGTGCTTTGGGAGAAATTTTCTGTATTGTTTCCTGTTTTGAAAAAGGAGTGTTTTTCCAGCTATGCCTCAGGGAAAAAAAAACTGGGCATGCATGTGTGTCTGAATACATATAGCATGAGTTATGATATATAAAAACATGTAAAACAACAAATTTGGAATCTGTAAGATTTTTAATGTTTTTTAAAATAAGTTTCTTATGCTCATTAAAGCATAATCTATTTGATCAAAAACAAAAAAATGTAATTTTGTGAAATATTATTGCAATTTAAATTAAGAGTTTTCTATTTTTATATACTTTAAAATATAATTTATTCCTTTGAAGCAAAACTGAATTTTCAGCATCATTACTCCAGTCCTCAGTGTCACATGATCGTTCAAAAATCATTAGAATATGCAAATTTATAATTAATGTTGGAAACAGTTGTGCTGCTCTATATTTTTTTGGGACCTGTGGTACTTCTTTCAGGATTCTTTTCTAAATAAAAAGTTATAAAGAACAGTGTTTAATCAAAATAGCAATTTTGTATTACTATATACACTACTATTCAAACATTTGGGTCAGTAATTTTTTTTTTTTTAAGCTGTTAATGCTTTTATTTATCAAGGATGTGTTAGAATTTTTAGTTTATTTATTTTATTTATAAAAGTGATTTCTATTTTGAATAAATGCTGTTGTGTATAACTTTTTTATTCATCAAAGAATCAAAGAACAAAAAGTAGTGATACTACTTCCAAAGATTCCAAAGAGGTTCCAAAGAATATTAAGCAGCACAACAGTTTCAACACTGATAATAAAGCAGCATATTAATATGAATGATTTCTGAAGGATCATGTGACACTGAAGACTGGACTAATGATGCTGAAAATTCAGTGCTGCATCAGAGAAATAAACTTTATTTTAAAGTATATTAAAATAGGATACCAATATTAGAAATGGCAACTGTTTTTCCTATATTTGTGATCAGAATAAATACAGCCTTGATGAGCATAAGAGACTATTAAAAACATAAAAAATCTTAAAACTTTTGAACGGCAGTGTAAACATTTAAAAAACTGGATGTTCAGACAAAATAACAGTTCCATAATTTAATGGAAATGTTAGCAAAATGTTCTTAAAACATATTTTTTCAACCCAGGGCTTGGCATATCATGACAATTGCTCAATTGTTGAAAAAAATGAGTGACATTTGATAGATAAAATCTGATTTATGACTTTACACAGAACAATTAAAAACTCTGCACCAGTGCATTACTATGAAAATAGCATGTACCAGGTATTTGCACAGGTCACAAGTTATGTAAACCCACGCTGCCACTGATAAAGCATCACTATGCTGGAAACGCGTTCATGCTGGGACAGAAATGAATAGGCAAATCTGTTCCACAAAACATCTGATTGTCAAAAGCCATGCCAAATGGAGCGTGGGAGTCAACAGAGTCAGCAGTGACAGCTGAGGAAAGACTAATCTTACCCCAGCAAGTCCAGTGCTGGGATCACCCCTACAGTAACTTTACTCTACCCTGATAGAATATCTCATTAGAACCAGCATAGAGTTACAGCCCCACTCCAAAACCACACACACACACACACACACATGCTGAAACAGGTCAACCAATACACACAAATGTCTACAGAGATACCAGGGTGGAGTTTCTGCTGTCATTAAGGAGTGGCAGATTTGTCATTTGATTTACAAAGCAAACTAAGTGCCACTGGACATTGAGACCAACACAGAAAGATATGCTTTTGATAATCGGTTTCAGCCTCACCCTAGAAAAATTCAAACCTGAAAGATTTCACTGATACACATTTCTTTTCAAATAAACTTCTTAACAAAGTACATAAATACAACTTACAATTCTCAAATAAAACACTTGGATTCAAGTAATTCTGCCCACTTACCTCAACTCAACTGATGTTACTTTAATTTAAAAGGTAAAAATAAAAGATAATTCAGTCCATTAATTGAAAGAGACATTCAAACATTCAGTCTAAGGGCCAAACAGCTGTGTCTGACGGATTGACCACAGCGGGCACAATGAGGGCATCTTTGCCCTTGTGTCCGCACACACACACACACACAGTTGGCATGGGCTCTCACACCCGCATCGCCACCAGTCAGTGACATCACCCATTTACGCAGACTCATCTTAAGTTGCTTTAGCCGTTTTTCTAGCACTCTCTTCCCATTTCCTAACTCAAAGCCCTCTGGTCAACTCTCTCTCTGCTCCAGCCCTACAGACCTCACTTAACCTGTCAATAAGAAAGACGTGTTAACGGCTCAAACAAAGACAAACCCACTATAAAAAAAACAGTGACCTAATTTCTCCCACCTTGTAAACAACTTAGTCTCTCACTTCCTGCAAAAGCCATAAATCCAAAGACAATAGAGAAATCTATTCGCTGTTAAACCAGAGAAGTCATGGAGCAATCTTATCACTAGTTTGCTATATACTACTACTGCTACATACACTACCAGTCAAAAGTTTTTGAACAGTAAGATTTTTAATGCTTTTTTAAATAACTGCTTTCTTTTTGAATATATTTTCACATTTAATTTATTCCTGTGATCAAAGATTAAAGACATTATCAGCATCATTACTCCAGTCTTCAGAGTCACATGGTCCTTCAGAAATCATTCTAATATGCTGATTTGCTGTTCAAGAAACAGTTTTATTCTTATTATTTTCAATATTTAAAACAGCTGAGTACTTTTTTTCAGGATTCTTTGATGAATAGAAAGATCCAAAACACATTTATCTGAAAAAAAAAAAAAAATTACAAAATAATAAAATAATAATTATTTAAAATAATAATTGTTAAATAAAAGCTTTATTTAACAAGGATGCTTTCAATTGATCAAAAGTGATGATAAAGACATTTATAATGTTAGAAAAGATTTCTATTTTTGATCAGTTTTGTTCTTCTGAACTTTCTTTTCATCAAATAAACCTGAAAATGTTTTTTTGAGCAGCAAATCAGAATATTAGAATGATTTCTGAAGGATCGTGTGACTGGAGTAATGATGCTAAAATCATTACTTTGAAATCACAAGAATAAATCACATTTTAATCACATTTCGGATCAAATAAATGCAGGCTTGGTGAGCAAAAGAGACTTCTTTAAAATATAAAAAATCTCACAGTTCAAAAACTTTTGACTGGTAGTGTACAGTAGTATGATAATATTTAAATAAACCTTTAAAGCTTTACAGGAAGTATATTTCTAAAAAGAACAGTAAATGTATACTATGCATAAGTGTTTATAAAAATAACAAATAGATTTATTAAAAAATACAAAAATAATCACTTTAAATGTAAAAATGCAGTAAATTAAGATTTCTTTCCCAATATCTCATTGCAACATTCTCTGCTCAACATGAGTAAAACAGTTACAATGAGTAATTTCAAATGAAACTGACAGGCTCTGTCATGTTAGTAACAGAATTTCCCTAAATATTTAATTATGCATGCAGTTTGTATGATGTCAAATTAATGTAAAGATTACAAAACAGACTGAATATGTTTGTCAGACTGTAGCATTTAAATAAACCACAAAATGGTGATTTAAAAAGATTTTTTTTGATAAATCACTTATTCTGCAAGTGTCACAAAATGACAGTAAAGACAATTTTACATTACAAAATATTTAAAGTACATTTTTTTTTTTTTTTTCAGACTTTCCTGTTCAGATCCTGAAAAATCATGCAGCAACTGTTTTCTAAGTTGCTAACAATAATAAATGTTTCTTGGGCACTAAATTAGCATATTAGAATGATTTCTGAAGAATCATGTGACACTGAAACTGGAGTAATGGCTGCTCAAAAATTCAGCTTTGCCATCACAGGAATAAATTACATTTTAAAATATTTTACAATCAGAAATAGTTGTTAAATTATAATAATATTTCACAATATTACTTTTTACTGTATTTAATAAATGTAGCCTTGAGGAGCATAAAAACTTGAACGACAGTGTACCTTATTAGATTATATTAAAGAGAAGACCTCATGACCTTTCAGATCTCTGGCCACAAATTACACATGCTCACACACACCGTATATCCTCACCTATATAGTGCTGAGGTTCATACACCCAGTCATCTTCATCTTCATCCACTCCATGTGGAGTGTGGGAGTGTCTATGGAGGCTGTTCTGGCTGCGGAACAGTTTACGAGTCTGCTGTGACAGCGAGGACACGCTCAGCCAGCTGAGAGCACGGGAGATCGGGGCAGGCTTTTCTGCCTTGTCCCTGTCCCTCGTAAAAGACCCAGAACGCTTGTCCCTCATCATACCCTCTTTAAAAATAGTGGATAAGATCGAGGTCACTTAAAATTACAAGAGTTAACCCACGACGCACCTTTCCTCACAAGTCGGGAATCAAAAGTGGAACTACATCACATGGTACACGCCTGTAGATTGTAAAGCGATTGCATTTCAAATCCATGAGGTCCAGCGGAATAAAAGAAAGTCACTGGAATTCACTGGTCCATATCCACAGGTGTCTTTGGATGACAATTTTCTGTCTTTTTGTCTACCCGATAGCAAAAAACCTCCACTGTGAATCCTGGAAATCCCAACGCGAACACTGCAACCCACAAGCAGTAATTAACTCAAGCAGCAGGCTGGAAAATCGCAGGTCTTCCCCCGACTGAGGTTTGACGTCCACCAGGAGACACAGTGCAGTTTAAAAGCCACACCACTTTGACAAAAAGACCAGTTTTTTTGTAAACACCTTTAAACTTAAAGTTCCACTTGAAGAAATTCAGGCTCAAGAAGGTTAAACATTCCGCTCCTGTTATGAAGACCAGTGATTATCTTAACAACACCCATGTGACACTGGTCAAAACACACCTGGAAAGACATCACCAGCGTGAGTTTCATAAATGATGATGGATGAGCTCGGATGTCCTTTTCCTTTTCATTACCCGGTAATAAGATCAGGTGCTTCTGTCGCCATGTACCATGTTATCTCCCTGACGCTGAGTGCAGCCACCACCGGATACTCTTCCTGACGACTGAGTACGCGAGGGTGTTTGTCACTCACCTGGGACTTGCCAACGCACACGGGCATGCAATCTAAGTCAGTCTTACAGAGTTCCAGAGCAGGCGTTCCCCTAAACTCTTGGTGACAGTTGTCCAGAGAGAGCACCCACATACACTGACTGTGGGATTGAGAGTTTAGTATTACAAACAACTAGAGTGCTGGTGAAATATGACCTTAAACCAGCCCCCAACCACTCCCTTGCTCCTCTCTGATCTCTCTCTCTGATCTTTGCCCCTCCCCTCTAGTTGCACGGCAACCACGGAAGGGCGAGTGGACTCTCCACTCTTCCTCCTTTGGGTTTCCCTCCCTCTTTCTCTTACTATTCTCTAAGAGAAAGAGGTTTTCAAACTGGGGTAGAAATAAGAAAATATTTTGTTTAAATGTTCAAATGATCCTTTTATTAACTAGCTTTGTAAGAAAAAAAATATTTCATAATGTTACACTATCACAAATGACATTATTAACTATATTTTTAAAGGCAAATATGTAGCTTCCTTATGTACTGTATAAACACATGCTGCACAAAAACATAAACAAAAAACTTAATTATAAAACAATAAAGCTTTAAATATAATAGAAAGAAATAAAAATGAATAACATATTTCTTATAAAATATTATATATGAAGAGTTCAGATGCAAAACCAGCTAAAAGCCATCTCGGTCAAAAATGAGATAATGATACTGAGTGAACGCTCTCGACACATATTATACGTCCATCAAATACTTTTACTTCAAACTCGTTAAAATACAAGCCTCAGCCCAATCAGAAGCACCGGTATTTACATAGAAACCTATACATCTGAGCCTGATAAAAATGCATTTTTTAAAGAAAGATGTCAGATGGATTTAGCTGGTTTTGCATCTGAACTCTTCATATATATATATATACACACACAATATATATATATCTATATATATATATACACACACACACACACAGTTGAAGTCAAAAGTTTACATATACCTTGCAGAATCTGCAAAATGTTAATTATTTTACCAAAATAAGAGGTATCATACAAAATGCATTTTATTTTTTAGTTAGTACTGACCCAAATAAGATATTTCACATAAAAGATTTTACTATTAGTTTACATATAGTCCACAAGAGAAAATAAGTTTGCATATGCTTGATTGTTAATACTGTGTTGTTACCTGAATGATCCAAAGCTGTGGTTTTTTGTTTGTTTGTTTGTTTAGTGATAGTTGTTCATGAGTCCCTTGTTTGTCCTGAACAGTTAATGTTGTTCTTCAGAAAAATCCTTCAAAAATCCTCAAAAAATGATTGACGACAACTTAGGGACTCATATGCAACTATTACAGAAGATTCAAACACTCACTGATGCTTCAAAAGGAAAAACAATGCATTAAGTGCATTCACAATGAAATGCACAATGCAATGCACAATGAAAACTTTTTGAATTTGAAGATCAGGGTAAATTTAACTTATTTTGTATTCTGAAAACATGTAAGTATCTTCTGTAGCTTCTGAAGGGCAGTACTAAATGAAAAAATATATATGTATATTTAGGCAAAATAAGAAAAATGTACATATCTTCATTCTGTTCAAAAGTTCTCAACCCCCTAAACAAAAAAACAAAACAAAACACAGCTGTGGATTATTCAGGTAACAACACAGTATTAAGAAACAAGAGTATGTAAACTTTTGAACGGGGTAATTTTCATAAATTCAACTATTATTTTCTCTTGTGGACTATATGTAAATGTCTTTTATGCGAAATATCTTATTCAGGTCAGTACTAAATAAAAAATAACATGCATTTTGTATGATCCCTCTTATTTTGGTAAAATAATTAACATTTTCAGATTCAGCAAGGCGTATGTAAACTTTTCACTTCAACTGTATATCTCACATGAGTAGCCGTGCGATATGTCTTTATACTGGCATGGCTGTGTTTTGATATATATTTTCGATAAAATATAACGTGATGAGATTTTGCCCTCAGCCTCATTTCTTTTTAAAGAAATTTAAAAACTACAAATTCAACCCTGTCAAATAAGTCTGATCCTGGGTCTGAGTTGACTTTCTTTACAGGCTAAGGACTTACTGACCAACACCTTAATTTGCTCTGACCCATACACAATATTGTGGACCAGCGAATCTGCTTGCTAGACCTGCCCAGACCAGAATATCCAGATAACCACGTACAAACTATGCCAGCGAGGTGTGAAGGCAGAAAACACTGGAATGAAAGCAAAAGAGGTGTTTTGTGGCAAACACACAAACATTAGCACACAGCCCGCAGGCAAAGGAAATGAAGGGTTGAGAGATCTGCAGATACTTAAATAATTCCATGGAATTAGCATGGTACATGTCCAAAAAATGCGGTAATAGCATGGTATTTTTTGTCTTTTGTATTGTCTCAAATACCAATGCATGAATGTGTATGTGTGCATGTACAGAGCATGTAAACCAGCTCTTTGGTTTGTGCAAATCTGTCTAACCACAGAGAAAATCCCAAATGGATTTCCTTCTGTTTACGACAGAATGACCAGTGTCCGTCCAACTTCAAAACACGTCTACATAGAAAGATCAATCAGGTTGTTTGACTTTCACATGGGGAATAGCAAACAAATTCAGGCCGTAAATATACAGTGTGTGTAATTAATGATTAGACTTTAACCCCCGCAGCAGCCTGTGACACAGTGCTCCAATTGTCCTAGAAAACCTCCATACATCCACACAGCCAGATGTAATAACAAACAGCTCCTCTCTCATAAAACACACAGCCAGACGATCCAACCTTTATCCTCAGCACTGCAATCAGCAGCCCTCCACGCCCTCACTCCGTTAATAATTCACCAGGGCCAAGCGCCCAACTGCTGAGATAAAACATACAATCAGTCTGGAATAAAGACACATAGTCTGACCAACGCCTTCTGAATTTAGCAAAACTAGCTAATTCTGTTATATACAGCAACAGTTATCTGATCGAATAGTGTCAAACAAAGCTCAAATGCTTAAAACTAATTAATTAATCTCATTTTCTCCTCTAACTTAAAAATCATCCGAAATCGCTGTTTTACCTTGTGAAACGTGTTTGACTTTTTTTGCATGTTCACTTTATAAACACTGGGTTGGCACTTCCGTGTACGTCATGTGTGACCTTTCCAACGTGATTGCATAATGCGCAAAGTTGAGGACACAGAGCTAGTGCAAGACGAGCATTTGTGGTTTTAAAGGAGAAGTCCACTTCCAGAACAACAATTTAGAGATAATGTACTCACCCCCTTGTCATCCACGATGTTCATGTCTTTCTTTCTGCAGTTGTAAAGAAATTGTTTTTTGAGAAAAACATTTCAGCATTTTTCTCCATATAATGGACTGATATGGTTCCCAGAGTTTGAACTTCCAAAATGCAGTTTAAATGCGGATTCAAACGATCCCAAATGCGGTTGTAAACGATCCCAGCCGAGAGGATCTTATCTAGCATAACGATATACAATTGATATACTTTTTAATGCCAAATGCTCGTCTTGTCTCACTCTGCCTGGACTGTTTTTGTTCCGATTCATGACAGTTAGGGTATGTTGAAAAACCATCTCATGTTCTCCCTCAACTTCGAAATCGCCCTATATCGCTGTTTTACCTTTTTTGTAAAGGGTGTTTGATCTTCTTTGCATGTTCACTTCGCAAAGACTGGGTCGGTAATTCTGCAACAACGTAGGATGATTTTGAAATGATTTTTGAAGTTGAGGGAGAAAATACAGACGTTTTTTGACATACCCTAACTGTCTTGAGTCAGAATACAGAGTTCAGGGAGCACAAGACGAGCATTTGAGATGAAAAAGTATTTAAATTGTATTTTTTAAAATGAAAATAACCGATCGTTTCGCTAGACAGGACCCTTTTTCTTCAGCTGGGTTTACAACCGCATTTGGGATAGTTTGAAGCCGCATTTAAACTGCCTTTTGGAAGATCAAAATCGGGGCACCATACCAGTCCATTATATGGAGAAAAATCCTGAAATGTTTTCCTCAAAAAGCATAATTTCTTTACGACTGAAGAAAGAAAGACATGAACTTCTTGGATGACAAGGGGGTGAGTAGATTACATATGAATCTTTGTTTTGGAAGTGGACTTCTCCTTTAAGAAATGACTGATCATTTTGCTAAATAAGACCTTTATTCCTCAGCTGGGATCGTGTAGAGCCCTATGAAGTTGCTTTGAATTTGCAATTTGGACCTTCAACCTGTTGATTCCCATTGAAGTCCACAATATGGAGAAAAATCCTGGAATGTTTTCCTCAAAAACCTTAATTTCTCTTCAGATGAAGAAAGAAAGAACCTCTTGGATAACACAGGGGTGAGTAAATTATCAGGAAATTTTAACTCTGGAGTGAACTAATCCTTTAATAACAAGAAGTTAGCTCTATCGCCCCCGTGAATACAAAGCTTTATACCGCCACAATAAAGCAAAAATGCATTTTTGCATATACAACTTGAACACAGAGTATGTTTCTGGACTTATTGTTATACAACAGACAATCAGCAACAGGTTTCTGGAGTTAAAATTGGATTGCTGCTACAAATATTTTGCTTGTTGCAGGAACATGGTGAGCCTCTGACGCGCTTGTGGTGCACTGCTGTTGACACGACAGGTCATAGAGGAAACCTGAGCAGTGTTCTGAAGGAAGACGTGTCATGAATTTGTGCACATGATCATTAACCCAAAAATAGGGGGAGGAGGCATGGTTTTCTCTACCCGTTCAACACCTTCACACACTCTGAGTCATTAAAAACAGGTAAAGGCTTTACATTCCCAGTCTGGCTTTGCTAGTACTTAAGTCAAAACTATGCACATGACACCAGTCTTTTTAATTAAAATTAAATGTATTTAAGTGTCTAAGCAAACATTTCTCCTCCACGTTTTGCTTGGAGATCTTTGTTTACTAAACAAAGTGGCTTCCAAATTGGCAGATTGCTGGAGAACCATTTTAATTAAGCTTTAAAATGTAAGTGCTTACCAAGAAGCCAAGGAAAGGATTTTATTGTGCTCTGTCCCCACAATTTTACGAGTTGGGTTTATTTGTCCTTGTGAGAATGAAGTGTGTGTCTGTTCGACTGTATAAAATCAGTGCGTGTATGTGTATTTGTGTGGGAGAAAGTTTGTTCAATTCAACGTGGTTTGACCACTGAATTGTGTTTATGCTGGAAAGATAGATACAATGAAGGAAAGAAGCATTGAAGAGAAGGAGAGGAGAACAGGAAGAAGCCGTTAAAGATAAGTAGAGCTATCAGTGCTCTCATCACTTCTTTCTCTGTTCCTATACACAGAGAGATCATGAGTTGACCCATAACGAACAGAACCCTCCAGGTAACCTCTGACCTTTGGCTCCCATGAACCTGAGAGGTTGGCCATCACCTCCAGAACAAGGTCCTGCAAATACGTGTTGACCCATGGTGACCTCCTCAACACATTCCTCTCTCTCTGGTATGTTGCAAAGGAATGAACGGAGGAATTCCGATCTACCATCTTCAGCATAAACCTGCGCTGTCTCTGCACGCAACAACTTCGCAGCTGTGAAATCAAACACTCACTCCACCAGGCCTGCTGTGGGTAATATGAGCCAGTTGATCAATACGGTTTATTACTGAACATAACATCCCCATTGGTCGATATATCAGTAAACAAGACCCTAAAATGTAATCCAACAGCATATTCTAATTTCATACACAACCATTCAAACTTTAAGACTTTTGATTATTAAGTATTTTTTTTAGAATGATAGTAAATTAAATTTACACATAGATCACAGAACCATAAATTCAGTCGACCGTGTTCACGCTTTTGACTTGTAGCGTATTAAAAGAGGTCCATAGCTCTTCCAAGCTTTACAAGGGCAGTGAATGGGTGTTGAGATTTTAAAATCCAATAAAGTGCATCCATCTATCATAAAAAGTACTACACATGACTCTGGGGGTTAATAAAGCCTTCCTGAAGTGAATCAATGCATTTGTGTAAGAATAATATTCATATATAAACCTTATAAACCATAATCTCTAGTTTTTCTAACATAAACACATCAATTCAATTCAGAAGGCCTTTATTCACCTCCCAGAGCCATGTGGAGTACTTTTTATGATGGATTTATGCACTTTATTTTGCTTTAAAATCTTGACCACTACCATTGACTTCACTCCCTTAATAAAGATTGGAAAAGCCAGACTTTTTTAAATATAACAGATTGTATTCGTCTGAAAGAAGAAAGTCATATACACCTAGTTACTCTTTGAGCATAAGAGACGTCTGACCCTAAACTTTTGAACATTAGTTTGACACACAAGTGTGGTCTGTCTGTTTTCAATAAACTTTATTCTCAACGTTATAATTCGTAGTGTAGAGTCACCAGTACATCCCTTCTCAGACTTAAACATGCCACTTTGCCCATGTGGAAAATGGGTTTATAGAATGCCCATAATAACAGAGGCTGGCATGCAGGTAGTCTACAGGATGAATGTTGCATCCGTGAGTGTGTTTTTCCAAGCATGTCTCTGTGCGTGTGTGTAGCGTGAAACCAAAAGCCATAAAACACCCAAAAAGTTAGCTTTTATTGTTTCTGAGTCACTCTGTCCTAAGATTCTGGCCAATGTGGAAAGCAGTGGTGTATTTAGACAAATGTTATTGTCATTAAAGGGATAGTTCACCCAAAAATGAACATTTTGTCATCATTTACTATTTTAACCTTGACCCTTATATAGTATAAAACCGTATGATTTTCTTTCTTCTAAGAACACAAAAACATGTATTTTAAAGGGTTAGTTCACCCAAAATAAAAAAATTCTTTCATTAATTAACCTTCATTCATCTTCGAAACACAAATTCAGGTTTGTTTTTTTTTTAAACTTATTTTTGGGGGCTTTTTATGCCTTTTATTGTGATAGGACAGTAGAGAGATGACAGGAAAGAGCTGGGAGAGAGGGGCGGGATGGGCAAAGGACCTCGAGACGGGAATCGAACTCGGGTCGCTACGAGCCCAGCTGTGCTATATGTCAACAAACTAACCTCGAGGCTATTGGCGCCGAAAAATTCAGATATTTTTGATGAAATCCCAGAGATATATGACCCTCAACAGACAGCAATGCAACTGACACATTCAAGGCCCAGAAAGGTAGTAAGGACATTGTTAAAATAGTCCATGTGACATCAGTGGTTCAACCTTAATTTTATGAAGCTACAAGAGTACTTTTTGTGCGCTTTTTGTGTCTTCCATGTCAGTCTTCGACAGCCGTCTCCTGCATCATCAGCATCACAAGTATGTGGTATGTGTCATAATACTCTTACGCGTGTAGAAGACAGTTATTTTTGCTTTCTTTGCGCACAAAAAGTATTTTTGTAGCTTCATAACATTATGGTTGATCCACTGATGTCACATGCACTATTTTAACAATGTCCTTATTACCTTTCTGGGCCTTGAATGAGGTAGTTGTGTTGCTGTCTATGGAGGGACAAAAAGCTCTCGGATTTTATCAAAAATATCTTAATTTGTTTTACAAAGATGAAGAAAGGTCTTACAGGTTTGGAACGACATAAGGGTGAGTAATTAAAGACAGAATTTTTATTTTTGGGTGAACTATCCCTTTAAGAATATTGGTGACTGAACAGTTTTGAATGACCACTGACTTCCATTGTATGGACAAACAACAACAACAAATTCTTTTATGTTTCACACAGTAAAGAAATTGATACAACATTAGGGTGAGCAAATGATGACAGAATTTTTGAGTGAACTATCCCTTTAAGTCAGACAGCATTTTCTGTCCTCGTCCCTGAAAACTCTTCCAGGTAGTTGATAACTGGGAGCAAGCATCATGACTGGGATGAGAGTCGTGTCTCTCCTGAGAGGGTGTCAGGGCCCTCAGGAGGAAGTTTCCTGGTAACAGGGCTCAGTGTCTGCTGAGGACAAGCCCTGCTTCTCTACAGCTTTTTATTAGTACATCTACCTGGATATAACATAGAGCAAGAAATTAAATAGTATTGTTTTTAACCACTTTACTGAGATCATAAATTATCGCTTGCAATGTTAAAACCTGCAACCTGTAAAGATAATTTGCCATGAGAGGACCTGAGCTGAAATTTTACCTCAGCTTGATGTTTTTATTTAAAATAATTCAAAATGATTCAGTAAATTGTTATCACTTAACAATAAGATTCAACTGCACTGGTTAACAAGAATTAACAATAAAAAATAATTGCAAAGCATTTGTATTACTCTTAATAATAATTTCAACATTTACTAATGTACTAATACGTTATCAAGATTATTAGGTGGTAATATTATTTGGACTTGAGCCAAAATGAACTTACAACGAATACAAATGTATTGCTCATTGTTAGTTAATGCATTATTACTAATGGGACCTTACTGTAAATAATTTACCAATAATTTAAATAGGGGTAACAGGGGTAAATAAGCTTTCCATTCATGTATGGTTTGTTAGGATAAGACAAAAGATACAACTATTTGAAAATCTACAATCTGAGGGTGCAAAAAATCAAAATACTGAGAAAATCACCTTTAAAGTTGTCCAAATGAGGTTCTTAGCAATGCATAGTACTAATCAAACATTAAGTTTTGATATATTTACTATGGGAAAATATCTTCATGGAACATAATCTTTACTTAATATCTAATGATTTTTGGCATAAAAGAAAAATCGATAATTTTGACCCATACAATGTATTTATAACAATTGCTACAAATACACCAGTGCTACTTATGACTGGTTTTGTGGTCCATGGTCACATATGTCCATACAGTCATGACACTCATGAGGCTGTTTGGACACCGACCACTAGGGGGTGGTACAATGCCTAAAATGCCACATCTGGGATCTAGAAACAGGGCCAAAAGAGACAGTTCCTTTCTTTTAAACTACAGACTAAATTAAGCATAAAAAGACTCTGCCAGCTGTCACATGAGAGGCAATATTTATTATCAAATGTCATGACAAGCTCTGTTTTTCAAGTGCATTCGCAAATGCATCTAACATTAACATAAATAATACTGATAACTGTCATATAAAATTGAAAGAATTTACTTAAACCCAAAAATGCTAATGCATTCTTTCTAAAAGAATCCCTGTAAAACCTATTACAATCAGCCCAAACATGTTATAGCAAAAAGTAAGGCAGGTGTTGACCCCTCACCCCTGAACAGTGACCCCTGCATGCTCAATGTGGGGTGGAGGATGTTGACGTTTCAGTGAATAGAAACAAAAGCCATCTAAAACCAGTCAGATGGCCTGATAGAGTCAGCTCTAAAACACGAGAGCCTTTATCAGGGAGCTTAAACTCCCTAATGACTAATGCACGCAGACAAACACAATACAGACCTTGTGCACACACACTCACGTTGGCTCACATTGAAACAACCTAGAGGATGTGCTAGCTAAGGCACAGGAAGAGAGTGAAACTAACTGACACAAATATATTGATACACAGTGTAACTGAGTGGTTCTCAAATGCAGAATTGGGCAGCAGGCCTAGTATGATAGCATTGTGCACAGCGAGAATTAAATGCAACTTATCATATAATCATGCATAGTTAGAATAACTTCTCTGCTAATCTCATATTTTCTCTCTTGTTACATCATGTTGACGTCAAAGGATCATGTCAGGCTTTTTGAACAAATTTCGGCAATTAGAGCTATGGTAAAAATGCTTAAAAGAATGAGAGTATCGCTGGAGAATGTAGTTGGAGAGTAAGACTATTACGGGTGTATGAATATACTTTGGGGACAAATTTGTTAGCAAAATGTCTCTTTAGAGACATTTGAAAAACAATAATGTACATAAATAGATTAAAAAAGATCTTTTTGAAACATTACAATGTCTCTTAAGCTCACCAAAGATGCATTTATTTGATAAAAACAGTAATATTATTATTATTAATACACTACCAGTCAAAAGTTTTTGAACAGCAAGATTTTTAATGGTTTTCTGCTCACCAAGCCTGCATTTATTTGAAAATATTTTAAAATGTAATTTATTCCTGTGATTTCAAAGCTGAATTTTTAGCATCATTACTCCAGTCACATGATCCTTCAGAAATCATTCTAATATTCTGATTTGCTGCTTAAAAACATTTATTATTATGTTGAAAGCAGCTGAGTAGAATTTTTTCAGGTTTCTTTGATGAATATGAAGTTCAGAAGAACTAGCATTTATTTGAAATAGAAATCTTTTTAACATTACAAATGTCTCTATTGTCACTTTTGAACAATTTTTAGAATTTCTTTATCACAGCAAATCAGCATATTAGAATTATTTCTAAATCATCATGTGACACTGAAGACTGGAGTAATGATGCTGAAAATGTAGCTTTGATCACAAGAATAAATCACATTTTTAAATATATTTAAATAAAAAAACAGTTATTTACAATAGTAAAAATATTTCACAATATTATGGCTTTTGCTGTACTTTGGATCAAATAAATGCAGGCTCGGTAAACAAAAGAGACCTTTAAAAAACATTAAAAATCTTACTGTTCAAAAACTTTTGACTGTTAGTGTGTTACAATATAAAATAACTCTTTTCCACGTAAACAAAATTAAAATGTAATTTATTCTTGTGATGGCAAAGCTGAATATTCAGCAACCATTACTCCAGTCTTCAGTGTCACATGATAGTTTGGAAATCACTCTAAAATGCTGATTTGGTATTCAAGAAACATTGCTGAAAATGGCTGTGTTGCCTAATAATTTTCAGAAATGCTTTCGCAACTACTTGATGAATAGAAAGAACAGCATTTCTTTGAAATTTAATGCTTCAATGCTACAGTATTAATTTCCTTAAAAAATGGCCTGAACTTAGAGTAATATAGTGTTAAAGATTGGGTAATTCTATAGTATTTAATATATTCATGTATTTAAAACTAGGAAGAAAAAAAGAATACAGTGTATATCTATGGCATGTCCTGATTTAGATGGCAATGTAAATGTTTGTGTGAGTGTCTGACAGAGTGATGTGATGTGGGGGTGATGTCTAGATTCCATCTGTTCTTCGGGCCATCCTGTCAGCAGCCCTTTCCCCTTCCTGTACGTGTGTGTCATATCACAACAGAGTGGCTTTGCTTACGTTTGTCACTGGTGGGATGCACTGCTAAAGGGAGAAAGAGAATGAAAGGAAGGAAAGGAAAATGAGAAGTGTAGTCTATCCAGAAGTGCTGCTCAGCTCCTTGTTCCTCCTTTTATCTTGCCATCCTGGAAAAAGAGGAAGCTGTAGGCTACTGTGAGAGTGGTGGTCATATGTAATCCTCTAAATATTCTCTGTACGTTATGCCTATAAAGGTCAAAGAAACCCTAAATACCGTTCAAGATATCAGCTTCAAAGGTTTTGACTATGTCCGGCCTTCGAGTCTGCCTGCATTTTCGTTCAGTTCCCAGCAACTGCTTACACTACTGATGTATTACAACATCAATAATACACAGTATAGCTAGAGCTATTGCTCATTAGCACAAGTCATCCGCTCCACCCTGATCTACGATATTAGTCACACTGACAGCTGGCCTGTGTGTGCGTGTGTAGGTGTGTTTTAAATGGTAGTGTGTGGTAACTATTGTTGCCATGTTTGCATGCTTTGTGAGGTTTTAAAAGCATGCTGTTGAACAAGTTTTAAAATGGCAAGGCAAGGTTTGTGACAGTGCATGTTTTGCTGAATTCACGCAATGTAGCTCATGGTAAATTCATAGCTCATTCAAATTCAATATTGACTGTCTAAATTAACCGTCTTAAATTAACATAAAAATTATGTTAAATTACTGAATAAATTTAACTTCATCAGACCAACTAATGTCCTTGGGTTTGTTTAAGTTGGTTTAACTCATTACTCATTAAAATAACAAATACACATTTTACAGTGTTGGAAGGCAAAAAAATACTATTTTGCAAAGAATATTGTACAATATAGATTGGTTTGAGCATATTACACACTGACTGATTCATTCATTTGAAATAATACATTTTTATGAATATTACCATTAGTAATACTAGAAAACCAGTCAGCACACATCACTGGTTTGTCTCTCTCCCTACTTTTTTTTCACGTTGACACATATACACACACACACACACACACTGTCGCTGTCACTCAGGTCTCACCCAAATGTTGTTGTACGGGAATGCAGTAAATATGCAAATGAACGCGCTTGTAACTATAAAATATGACGTATGAATATGTGTGTGTGTTTATGTAGGTGTGTGTGCAGCTGGAATCACCCAAGGCATTTTCTACCCTGAAGAGTGCAGGATCATCACAGTGAGCTCACAGGACTGGAATGAGAGCAGGACAGCAGATCCGATTCACAAACAGCTACAGTAGTGAAAACTTATCTAAACTGTCCAAATATAACCACAATTCAGTCTCATTAACAAGAACAGTTCTGACTCTCATGGTAATTTACCAAAGAATGGATATAAATGTTATTATGAAATAATATATTACAAAATATAGTGGCCAAAAATATTTAAACACTTAACCAGAAAGTAAAAAGTTCCCTAAATGTTTTGCAATTTTTTAAAGTAATTTATTTAACAAAATTAGTAATGTAATTATATGGTATATTAAATGAAGGTATGAATATACACTACCAGTCAAAATTTTTTGAACAGTAAGATTTTTAATGTTTTTTAAAGAATTCTCTGCTCACCAAGCCTGCATATATTTGATCCAAAATACAGCAAAAACAGTAACGTTGTGAAATATTTTTTATCATTTTTTTCCTATTTGAATATATTTTTAAAATGTACTTTTTTCCTGTGTTCAAAGCTAAATTTTCAGAATCATTAGTTTTCAGTGTCACATGATCCTTCAGAAAACATTCTAATATGCTGTTCAAGAATCATTATTATTATTATTATTATCAATATTTAAAGCAGTTGAGTATTTTTTAGGAATATCTGATGAATAGAAAGATCCAAAGATCAACATTTATCTGAAATAAAAAGCTTTTGTAACATTATACACTATATCGTTCAAAAAATAAATTATTATTTTTTGGAATTTAAATTATTGAAATTAATACTTTTATTTAGCAAGGATGCTTTAAATTGATCAAAAGTGATAATAAAGACGTATAGTGTTACAAAAGATTTCTATGTCAGATAAATGCTGTTCTTCTGAACTTTCTATTCATCAAAAAAAAAAAAATCTACTCAGCAGTTTTTCACATAATAATAATAAATGTTTTTTGAGCAGCAAATCAGAATATTAAAATAATTTCTGAAGGTTCATATGACTGGAGTAATGACGCTAAAAAATCAGCTTTGAAATCTCAGGAATAAATTACATTTTAAAATACACTCAAAAAGAAAGCAGTTATTTTAAATAGTAAAAATATTTCAAAATTTGACTGTTTTTGCTGTACTTCGAATCAAATTAATGCAGGTTTGGTGAGCAGAAGAGACTTATTTAAAAAAAAAAAAAAAATAAATTGTACTGTTCAAAAACTTTTGACTGGTAGTGTATACCAGTCAATGTTATTATTATTATTTATTGTATTACTTATATTATTATACTTTATTATTATAACTTTATATTATTATAAATTAAAATGTAAATTTAAAAAAAGACAGATTCTATGTTAACTACATCTCAAATACTGTCTTTTTGTGGTATCAAATGAAGTTCCTGGTTAAAGAATACTGTGTTGTATAAGCAGGCAAACTCTTTTTCGTGAGTGAGGACTTTTCCAACTGCTTTCAGTTGGCCACAAAATCTCTCATTTGTCTTCATGTTTGTGCAATGGCTAAACAGAGAGGAAAGCTAGGCTTATCTAATGCTGTTGGATTAGCATACTAAGAGACCTGGAGCCCCAGGGGAACCTCTCAGAAAAGAGTCACAATCAGGAGGAGAATTAAACTGGCGTGGGCTCCACATGTCCCATTGATCTGTTGACAGCCAACCTGGCAACCCGCCACAAGCCTCAACGGTTCTCCAGAGAAGAGAATCACCAGTGTGAAGCCTGAAAACAAGATGACGACTTGTGGAAAGTGCCAGATTCACTTTGCTAACTACTGATAAATGGTCCTTTGGTGGCATCAAATCTTTGAAACATATTCAAGACTTTAGTTGCAGTCAGTTAGCAGCAAGTAAACGAAATACCCTTAAAGTGACAGCTCACCCAAAAATAAAAATTCTGTCATTGGTTAATCACCCTCATGTCATTCCAAACCTGTAAGACTTTTGTTCAAAACACAAATTAATATATTTTTGATGAAATTTTTGACCCTGCATAGACAGCAACGCAACTACCACTGTGAATAACACTTGTTAAATTATACCTTGTTCGATCTATGTGAACGTATTATTATTTAGAATGGCACAAATTTAAACGTGCAATACGAATTAAATACAAGAGAACAACAAAAAAGCCTGGTGACCCAAAAGACTCATTTCTTCAGCATTGAGACTGAGGTGATTAATCTAACTGAAGGAGAGAGGAAAAGAAAAGCAGAGAGTGTGAGTAAGAGCCGCTGAAGTGTGAGGGACGGTGGCCTCCAGCTAATCTACAGCCGTCTCCTTTCTGTTTAAATAAACCAAGTTGAAGAGCAGGAGATCCTTACAACTCTCTCCCACCTTCCTTTGTCAGCGAAGCATACGCTTGCGCTCTCCGCGGGCCCATTACTGTCTGATTTAAGAGGAGGTGAGAGAAAGAGGGGTCAAGAGAGAGGCCGAGAGAAAGTCAGCCTGTGTTATGCTGATCAGGCAGACGCATGGCTGAGAGCCGTCTGTTACCGTGACAATAGGGCGGCCGACACAGGGCTGGCGCTCTGCCCTCTGCAGCGGGAAGCACGACAACTCACACACGCACAGACACATCCAGCTGTCAGACACAACCGACGCGCGTCGATGAAGACGGCAGCCGAATGTGAATGACAGAGGGCCGCTGGGATTTTAATGAGGGATGCGGCCTCGACCCTGATGTAGGAATGACCCAAGTCTGTCAGATTGTGACCTGTCATAAAGAGATTCATGAAAGGCCTCGTGACAGACCAATTTACACTTTATTATTGCTACAAAAATGCGCTATGAACTCCTGGCAATAACGACTCTTATTAAAAACTAAAAAACTCAAACCAAGTCAAACCAAGTGCAGGGTAAACATTATCAGTTCTACATGGTCACTTCTGTCATTTTGATAATACTAGAAGTGTGAATTATTGTATCTAGTTATTTAGTTATATAGGTCTTCTTCCTTTACTGACATTTTAACACTAATATGTGACCCTGGACCACAAAACCAGTCATAAAGAGTCATGAAACCCCCCTGTTTCAGCACTGGTTAATTCTCACCACAGTTTTGAAAAATGCTGCAAAAGTGGGTGTGGTGCACTGTGGAGGAGAGAATGAAGAGGGGAGAGAGTGAACTTTAGGTTCAGACTGTTTAGACAGTTTCATTTCACTCCCATTGAGTTAAGAACACAAATAAATGCACAGGCATTTGAAAACACTCTGCATTGAAAACATATATGAATGCGCTGTTGCACCATTAACTTTTGAGGCTTATTTTGCAACATTTATAATCCAATTGATGGGTTGCATCAAGGAGCTGTAAAAACCGCTATTACACTCACTAACGTTATAAGAATGAATCGTGTTTGTGCCAAACTTTTACAAAGCAATCTCTCTCGATCCATGAATGTTTCTCTCAGTTAATATACGCAATCTCACAGCCTGAAGCATCTGTCATAGCAAATCAACACAGGCTGTTGTGAATAATTAGGCGAAGCGTCTTCTCATAGGATAAGAAAACGCCGCCTCATGAATAATTATGAAACACCAGTGTGTCATCAATGTACTATAGTCTGTTGCCACGTCACAAACTGTGACGTCAGCACAATGTGGATTATAAAACCGGAAGATGAAAATAGCGCAAAAAAGCTCAAAATGAACCAGTTTTCTCCAACAATTAAAATTCACAGATGCTAACATTGTCATCTATAATGTGCAACACAAACACCTCTGCTAAAATCTCAGAAAAAGTAGTCCAGGGTTTTATGAACCTTTAAGTAGCATGGGTATTTTTGTAGAAATAGCCAAAAATACATTGTATGGGTCAAAATGATCAATTTTTCTTTTATGCCAAAAATCATTTGGATGTTAAGTAAAGATCATGTTCCATGAAGATATTTTGTAAATGTATTACCGTAAATATATCAAAACTTAATTTTTGATTAGTAATATGCATTTCATTTAGACAACTTTAAAGGTGATTTTCTCAATATTTTGAATTTTTTGCACCCTCATGTTCCAGTTTTCAAATAGTTGCACCTCAGCCAAATGTTGCACTATCCTAACAAACCATACATCAATGGAAAGCTTATTTATTCAGCTTTATAAATCTCAATTTCAAAAAACTGACACTTATGACTGGTTTTGTGGTCTAGTGTCACGTATAGTCTTGTTTTTGAGGAAAACATTCCAGAATCTTTCTCCATATAGTGGACCTCAGTGGTGGCCAACGGGCTGAAGGGCTAAATTGCAGTTTCAGTGCAGCTTTAATGGGCTCTACACAGGAATAAAGTATACTCGAGGAATAAATGTCTTTGTGAGCATTTGTGGTTAAACAGTATATAAATTTGTATTTTTTTTTAAGAAAATGACAGACTGTTTCATTAGATAAGACCCTTATTCCTCGGTTGGGATCGTGTGGAGCCCTTTGAAGCTGCACTGAAATTGCAATTTGGACCGTCAACCTGTTAACTCCCATTGAAGTTCATTATATGGAGAAAATTCTTGGAATATTTTCCTCAAAAAACTAAATTTTTTTGTGACTGATCAAAAGAAAGACATCAACATCTTGGATGACATGGGGGTATCTAAATTATCTGGAAATTTTTATTCTGGAAGTGAATGAAATGTGTAAACTCTGTCAAAGTCAAAATGATATTACCTCTGGAGGGCCACAATTTTAAAGAGTTAAGGAAGTCATGTGATTTGTGCCTGCAATGTTTTAACAATACCATATTTGTGGGAAGTGCCATATCTAGGTTAAATCAGTAAAGGCGACACGATCACAGTTCTCAGAACAGATTTATATCACAGCATGAGACAATAAGTGTATGTATGTGTGCTTGATCAAGAGAAGTTTATGTTCACCCACAATATACAGTCAGCAGATTCTAAATTTCTTAACTGCTAGACTCAAACCGAGCAGGAAACACCACTGCGGCAAAGTGCAAAGCAAGATGACGCGAGCTAAAAAAACAGAAAGCTGTACAGATTCTGTGTAAAGGAATGTTTAGTCATTCAGCATACCACCTTGTATCTCTCCTCACAGAGTGATAAGATACACAGAGACAAGAGTCAACCAAAGCAAGAGACAGGAAGACAGAAGTTGTGACAGAAGGAGCAGAATCACACAGGACTTAAATAAGCCCTTTTTGCACTTAACATAACATTTCATTTTACTGAAAGTGCACATATATATTTGTGACCCTGGTCCATAAAACCAGTCATAAGGGTATGTTTTCTGAAATTTAGATTTATATAACATCTAAAAGCTGAATAAATAAGCTGTCCATTGATGTATGGATTTTCTAATCAAAAATTAAGTTTTGATATATTTATGGTAGGAAATTTACAAAATATCTTCATGGAACATGGTCTTTACTTAATATCCTAATGATTTTTGGCATAAAAGAAAAATCAACAATTTTGACCCATACAATGTATTTTTGGCTTTTGCTACAAATAAACCCATGCTACTTGGTTTTGTGGTCCAGGGTCACATTTGTGTTTCCCTACTGTATTTTTAAGACCATATGTAAGCTATAAGTTAACACAATTTTTATGAGACAACATTTATGGGTGGGCCTCCTTTCTCCCAGGCCCAGGATAACATTCCTGGTTGTGCCTCCCTAGCAATGGAATCCTGTTTTCCATGATATATCTCCTGTAAACATTCAAACACAGATGGCTTCAGGCAGACAGGTCCTTATCTGTCTACAGGTGTGACAGAGCCAGACCGCTGAGAAAGTTGTCTGGTTCATTAACTTTCTCACAGCATTGCAAACCCTCATGTTTGTATGAAAATGCAGTAATTGGTCAAACTGTTCTTAATGCATAGTGTTTGAATCTTCTGTAATAGTTGCATATGAGTCCCTCAGTTGTCCTCAGTGTGAAACGATGGATCTTAAAATCATACAGTCATTGTTGGAAAGGGTTCAAATACACAAAAAAGCTGAAAAACCAAAGAATTTGTGGGACCTGAAGGATTTTTCGGAGTAACAGCGGGCAGTTTAACTGTTCAGGACAAACAAGTGACCCATGAACAACTAACACTAAACAAAAAACAAACGAATAAAAAAAAAAAAAAAACAGCGGTGGATCACTTAGGTAACAACACAGTGTTAAGAATCAAGTGTTTGTAAACTTTTGAACCCGGTAATTTTTATAAATTCAACGATTATTTTCTCTTGTGGACTATATGTAAACATCTTTTATGTGAAATCTCTTATTCAGATCAGTACTAAATAAAAAATAACATGCATTTTGTATGATCCCTCTTATTTTGGTAAAATAATTAACATTTTGCAGATTCTGCAAGGTGTATGTAAACTTTTGACCTGTTTTGAACTGTATTATGTCATACATGCCACATGATATGCATATGATTTCATAGGAGAATGTTACTGTTTTGGTGATCTCACTGACAGGACAGGGGGAATATATATTAAAAAAAAAAGATAGTGGAATGGTTTTCAAGTTGAAGTTTCCTATTTTCATCCGCTAATTCCCATTGGACAGTACAGCAAATAAATAGACAGTTTGAAAAAAGGAATGAGAAACATGGAAGGAGAGTGAGAGTGAAACTACGGACAGAGATGGATAGTTTTCTCTCTCCTCAGGCAAGAACAAGAAGTAATAATGTGAACAGTAATACATGAGAGTTAATAACCCATGAGACAAAACAGAGAATGAAACAAGCCTGAAGGTTTCCACACATATACCATACACACTCACAGGGGCACAAGCTTCACTTTCTCCTTATGACCTCATACCTAGATCATTTCACACTTAACCTCACTTTTCCTCTCAGGGAATAATAATTCGACTGGCTAATTAAACACCAGTAATAATGGCTAGACAACTGCAAGGTCCTTTAAAGACTCTTAACATTTATCTCCCACACAAATAAACATCGATGAACCATGTTCCATCAGAGACAAAGTGATTTTCCCCAAGACTGTCCCAACCCTGAGGACATTTTCCCATTCCACAAGCAGTTTCTAGAACATTCCCATCCTTCTGCTTTGCCTTGCTCCCGGGTGTAGCACCAGGGTGTAAATCAACCTCCTTGGCTGCACAGACAGCCACTCATGGAGAGCAGGCCTCATCGTGCACACCGTGACCTGTGAGGTCCAGGAATAAGGGCTAATTTCCTGTATTACACCCACACAGAACTGTGGTTCATAGATCATGTCATGAGATACAAGTTAGTAGAGCCAGAGTTTTATTACATCACCGGTATCAGTCTCTATCCCTCTTTCTGTGCTTCCTTTGGCACAAAACTCTTCATCAGCATCAGTTAAATTAACACACCCTCAGACCATCCAAGATTACTTGCTTACCAACGGATCCTCTGCAAAGAATGGGTGACGTCAGAATGAGAGTCCAAAAAGCTGATAAAAACATCACAATAATCCAAAAGTAATCAATCTAACTCCATCAGTTAACATCTTGTGAAGTGCAAAGCTGCATACAGGAAGTATTATTATAAACTACTGGACTCATACTTTGGCCAGAAGTGATGGTTTAAAGTTAAATTACCTTAATAATAGATTTAATTCTCATAAACATGCAGGATTTTACAGTATGTCACAAGATATTAACTGGACTGGAGTCAGCTGTTTGCACTCTCATTCTGACGGCACCCATTTACTACAGAGCAATTGAAGTAATGCTAAATTCCTCCACCTTTAAAGGGACAGTTCACCCAAAAATGAAATTCTGTCATTAATTATTCACCCTCATGTCGTTCCAAACCCGTAAGACCTTCGTTCATCTTCAGAACACAAATTAAGATATTTTTGACGAAATCCGAGAGCTTTCTGACCCTCCATTGACAGCAACGCAGCTGACACGTTCAAGGCCCAGAAAGGTAAGGACATTGTTAAAATAATCCATGTGACATTAATGGTTTAACTTTAATTTTATGAAGCTTCGAGTGTACTTTTTGTGCGCTAAGAAAAACAAAGGTGTTACAGGTTTGGAACGACATGAGGGTGAGTAATTAATGACAGAATTGTTATTTTTAGGTGAACTAACCCTTTAAGACTCCATGAAATACAGCCAATAGTCCTTCATTTACAGTCATGAACACAATTTGATAGTCCTACTATACGTCAACGCAACTAAATTTTGATTTCATGGAGTTTTAAGAATGGAACACTTCGCATTCTTCTTTCCAGATGTTCAGTATAATGAAAAAAGACTGTATGACTTACCTGCAGCAGGGGAAATGCACACAGAGTCAGGAACAGCAGCATTGAGGGAGAGAACAGAGACAAAAGAGACTCATTAGCCAAGTAAAAGAAATTAAGAACAAAACCTGATTTATTAGTTAATTATACACTTAATAATGTGTCTTCCTTGTGTTATTTGAACATACATATGGTTCACTCATGCTAATTAGCGAGCGCCCTTTTAAAACCGTTTATAACCATTCTAGTCATCGTTATCTCATAAAATGCCTTATGTCTACAGTAAGTACATAATATGTAATCATTTAGGCCCCAACCTGCTATTAACATTTGTCTCAAGTGATCCAATGATAAGTAGTCACTACATAGAGATTGTTGTTTACACATGCTGTTACAATGCATCTTGGACAACGGATTTTGTCAGAGGAAGGGTCTCTTAGGGTGTGTTCACACTTGTCATGTTTGGTTAGATTAAAACGAACTCTGGTGCGATTGCTCTGCTAGTACCGTCCATTTGAGTAAGTGTAAACGCTGCCATCCTTTTTGGTTTCGACCAAATAAACCAAACGAACTGAACTACAAGTATGAACACACTCTTAAAGGCATAGATCACACAAAATGAGAACACCACATACGTTCTCGTGAATGTGTGGTGCCATGGAAAAGAGGAAATTGTTGAATAAAGTTGTTATTTTTGTTTTCTTTGAGGATATGAGGACATGAGGATGAGTAATTCATGACAGAATTTTCATTTTTGAGTGAACTATCCCTTTAATTTGTGTCTACATACTATGTCTATGTCTATACATTTTTTAAAAATGTATATTCTATTAATTTTGTCCACCACAATTATGTCTTCATTTTAAGTAACTGTGGCAGCCCTTCAGATTACATCAGAATAGCTTTACTGACACTGGCAAAAAATTTTTTTTAATAAAAATATAAAATAAATAAAAAATCAATATACCAAAAAGAAAAAGTTTCATATCAGTTATAACTAATTATACTAGATTTATGATTCATCTTGTGGCAATTCTGTGCTATTTATTCCTGCTGAAATTCAAAAACAAATTAAATTCGACCAAATCTAACACTTTTTTGGAGCCCCAGCTGGACATGCAAACCTGATAATGAACACTGCCAGAACGCTCATGCGTGTGTGAGGAAAACACAGGGAATGTTGGAGGAGGGGTATCTATCTAGTGTGTGTATTTTAAGGATGAATGAGTAAAACCTCTAGATGTGGAATGCAGTTGAATTACCACACAAAAGACTCTTCATACCCCTCCACACACAGCTGCCCGCCAATTCTGTCTAACCGTTGTTTAAAAAAGTCCTGTATAGGTCAGCAAAACCAACTTCACTAACATATCTGCCTCTCTAACACACTCAAACAACAGAAATTATTTTTCGCTTCTTAGCTTCTTTCGCTTCTTTTGTGATCCCCCAAAAAGAACAGTGGCACCTAATCTGTACTTCACAGAAATGCACTGAGAGGCCTTAGCTGTCAATCAAGAGTAAGGGGTGGAGTCATGGACAAAGAAGAGGCGGAGTCAGAGACTCAGTGAGGTGCACAAATCCACTTCTGCAGGGCAGCATGAAGAATTCTATACATATTTGAAATAACATATTGTAATATTCTGTGATGTATTACAAAAAAGAGACAATAATACAATAATAACGACAAAAAAAAAATTTATTACCCAGCAAAAATGTAAAAACAAAGCCAGTTTGGGCATAATAAAATCAAATGCAATATACACAACAATATAATTGCTATATATACAACTATAATGCCTAATATATAATAATATGTAGACACAGACAGATGCTTTTACTTTGATACAAATAAACAACACTCTTTGTATTAATCTATATTTGAAAAAGGTAAATCACTCTTAACACACAGCCTAAGTACTCAGTTAAGTTATGAGACACAATAAATAAAACAACCACATGCTCTCATTCACTCCCTCACTGGCTGTACCTGAGTAAGGGCTTCTCCTCTTCCTGTATCCCCAGAAACTGATCCCTTTGACAGGCATGACCGTGCCTGTTTATCCTCCCTGAGCTCCACAAACACTCACGCTTCCCCACACTGCTGCTCCAAACACACACACCTCCTCCACACCACAGCACACGTGCTCTAAACGCACGCTCAACCCAATGTAAAGGGCCCGCCTTGCACGGGGAGAGGAGTTGGGGGGGTTCACAGAAGCCTGACCGCAGTGACCCCTGCCAGGCAGGTTGCCAGGGAGATGCCGCACGATCTGAAGAGGCTTGCGGTTGCTAGGCGAGCAACGCTTAAACATCCTACAAACGGCTGAAGAGGGTGATGGAGCTCATAATGTAATTTGCCTCAAACAAACCAACAAAAGAAAACCTAGCGGTCTGGAGAGGCTCTTTCGGAAGAATGCATAGGGACACTTGGGTTTCAAAAAGCTAAAAGGTTTTATAGCTAATTGCAGAGATAGAGGAATTAACAGGGATACAGGAAAGTATAACAAACGGTTTGGTTTTGTCAGTTATTGGGGTTTCTGGGTCACACCAGATCAGACACTTGACCGCACACTCTTAAAAATAAAGTCGTGGTACTCTAATGAATGTGTGACGAAGACTGACACGGCAGAGAAAAAATTGTTGATTAAAGTTGTTGCTTTTTGTTTTCTTTGTGTTTTCTTAGTAGCTTTATAAACTGATGTCACATGGGCTGTTTTCAAGGTTGCCAGGTTTTCACAACAAAACCTGTCCAATTGCTACTCAAAACTAGCCCAATCGCGGGTAAAATACATGTTTTTTGGCAGGGTTCCCCTGGTAAAATTTGCATTCCAGGGACTAAATAACACATTATTGGGGTCATTTCACTCGGGGACATGAAAAACAACCAGCAGCAACAGTGTCAAAGTAGCCCAATTCCAAGGGAAAACTGCAGATTTGGCAACACTGGCTATTTTAACAATGCCCTTACTACCTTTCTGGACCTTGAATGTGTCAGTTGCGTTGTTATCTATGCAGGGTCAAAAATCTCTCGGATTTCATCAAAAATATCCTAAATTATGTTCCAAAAATGAACGAAGGTCTTACAGTTTTGGAACGACATGAGAGTGAGTAATTAATAACAGAATTTTCATTTTGGGGTGAACTATCCCTTTAAGTAGAGTGCACTACTACGTTTAAAGCAGAGACATGATTTGGGGAATCTAAAAATGTTGCCACATGCTGGATGGCACCAGCTCTCACACAGTCCTGAGTGCCTGTGGTCTCATTATGGCCAACAGCAGCATGGGAAGACTCCACATCTCATCCCATCACTGCCCGCAAAGCAACAAGGGATTCCACTGTGAGATAATTTGTTTATGACTTTACTACTGATGACTCTGCCATGAGGCTGCTAGGGAAAATGATGCACAAAGACAAAAGGTTACATACGCATAGTCAACAAATAAAGTCACAAAAACTCCATGAAGTTGATGTGATGTGATTTTGTGAGCCAAGATTATTTTGCTTGTAAAGTAAAAAGTCCAGTGTTGCCAGATTTTGACAAAAAAGATTAAGAAATTAACCAAATTAAGAATTTACAATATATCAGTACCAAACAATATGAGGCTATGTCCACACTGCGAGCCTTAGTGCTCAGTTCAGATTTTTTTCTCAGATCTGATTTTTTTGTATAGCTGTTCACAGTGTTGTTTTAAATGTGGCCAATATAAGATTTACAGTGTGAAAAGATCATGGTTCTGAACTGAACCACATGCACAAAAGAATGATATGAACAGGATTTCCAGATTTTCAGAACAAAATCCGACCAATTGCTTCTCAAAACTAGTCCAAAACTAACCCAACCATATTCTGGGGGGTATATATTGCGTTGGTGGGGTCGCGTCAACCCACGAAATTGAAAAACAACCCGTGGCAACAGTGGAAAAAGTAGACCAATTCCGCTGAGAAAATGTGGATTTGGCAACACTTGTCATACGTAAGTACACACAGGGGACATAAAGTGCCAAAAGACAGCAGAGTTTTGAAACTCTTATGATACGAGCCATCATGTTTTGCTTGTACATAGTTGTTACTGTAATACTGTTTTTGTCATGACAGTGTGAACAGCACAAACCGCATGGAATCTGCTCTTTTCAATTCTGACTTGTGCCACTTCCATACGTAATACTAACTTCGACACAGGTTAGATGTTTCGCAATGCGACCGCAATGTAAACAGTCATGTCAGAATTTATGTGACTTTTATGTCACTCTAGATCAACATTAATCATAATTCCACGATTTCACATACCCAAAGTTACCAAGACAATTGCGAGAGGTAATCAGTGGAAGTGACAAACAATGACAACATTATTACAATGACAACTCTATATACAACCAAAACATGAGGGCTTGTACCATAAAAGTATTAAATCTCTGCTGTCTTTTGTCACATCCTTGTCTTTAATTTTCATATTGCCTGTGCATAATTTTGCTGGCTTCTGCAGCAGATCACACTATAAATAAAAGGATAATCACTTAATTTAAGTCCTCTGTGTTTACTTCCGTATGAGGCGCACTGTGCAAGTGTTGCCAAATCCACAGTTTCCCACCGGAACTGGGCTACTTTTTCCACTGTTGCCACGGGTTGTTTTTCAACTTTGTGGGTTGATGCGACCCCATTAATGCAATAATTAGTCCCTTGAACATGATTGGGCTAGTGTTGGACTACTTTTGAGAAGGGGTATTGGGTGGAATTCTTTGTGAAAACCTGGAAACCCTGTTTGTATTGTTCTTTTGCGCATGCAGTTCAGTTCAGAACTATGATCTGTTCACACTGGAAATATGATATTGGCCACATTTAAAACAACAATGTGAACAGCTATACAAAAACATCGGATCTGAGAAAAAGACTAGTAGTGTGAACGTAGCCTAAGAGATTTTTTTTAATTCAGCATTTTGGTTGATGCGTGAAATGCATGCTCATTTCCTCTATTTTTTTTACATTTAGCATATGTGGGCCAAACAGACAAAATGATTTGGGGGAAAAAATGACGTGTGGAATTTAATGACACGTGTGCAAGATTATTATCTTACTAACAATCCCAGATCCTGTAAGTCCTCAGGCACACCTAACAGATTCATGACTCCTCTACATTAATGTCAAGCGGGAACAGGCACCTGCTATCATTTCAGAAATATTAAACCGATGCCCCAACCAGATAAGAAGAGAGAGACGGGAACAACGATAGAATGATCTACAGTTTATAGGTCAAGTGTCTTTTACTGTACATGTCATAGATGGGATGGGAGCCAAACAACTGTTCCTTGAACTACTGAGTACATGAACTACGCTTTTAGCCTTGGCATCAGGGTGACATGAGACTCTCAGACGCTGCTGTGTGTTTGTGTGTGTGCCTGAGACCTCAAGAGGATCAGTGACACGTCTGACCCTTCAGCTGCCGCTCCTTGTTTTTGCACAAAGGAATTCAGTGTACTGCAAGATAAAAAGAGCAGGGGAAGATGAATGTGCAGCAGGGCAGTGAGTGAACTTCATCCAAATGCAAAACTAACCAGCAGTAAACTCACACTTCCTTCTCCACATTTTCAAGCTGAGTGTAATTTCAAGCGTGTGGAGAGTTTAGGGTGTGGGCTTGAGGGTTGTAAATATAGACCCACTCCAACTCCAGCACTGGGCTGCTCTGGCCTGCCCAGCCCACATCAGTCCTGGGTCAACCCTGAACACAGAGAATATAGCGTGGAAGTGTCTTAAATTAGCTTACTGCTCCCTGTATACCTCACATCCTTAATGCCACTGAATGAGTAGCTATTTATAAGCAGAATACAGAAAGGAAGTGAGTTTACAGAATGAGTCCAAGCCCAGTTCTGGGATAGAGGTGAGAGATCAATAGCATTCATTAAATATGATGGGAGCCAAGAGAGTAACTGACGTGGACAGCGTCCCTGTCCTCCAAGACCATATTTTTCTCCTTATAATGGACTTCAATTGGACCCAACGGGTTGAAAGTCCTAATTGCAGTTTCAATGCAGCTTCAAAAGGGCTCTACACGATCTCAGCCAAGGAATAAGGGTCTTATATAGCAGAACGATCAGTCATTTACTAAAAAAATTAAAAATGTATATACTTTTTAACCACAAATGCTTGTCTTGCACTAGCTCTGTGATGAGCATGTGTGAGCTTATGCATTAAAGGAGAACTCCACTTCCAGAACAACAGTTTACAAATAATTTGCTAACTGGGGCCAAATAACACCCCCTTGTCATCCAAGATGTTCATGTCTTTCTGTCTTCAGTAGTGAAAAAATTATGTTTTTTGAGGAAAGCATTTCAGGATTGTTCTCCATATAATGGACTTCATTGGTGCCCCAATTTTGAACTTTCAAAATGTAGTTTAAATACAGCTTCAAAGGGCTCTAAATGATCCCAGACGGGGAAGAAGGGTCTTATCTAGCGGAACGATCTGTCATTTTTTCGAAAAATAAAAATTTGTATACTTTTTAAGCACAAAAGCTCTTGTAGCACTAGCTCTGGCATGCGTGTCCACGATGCTACGTACTATTGAATCACGTCAAAAGGTCACGCTGAACGTAGGCAGAACTACAGACCCAGTGTTTACGAGAACGCAGTAAGTACAGGTAAGTCAAACGCTGTTTACAAACAAAAAGGTATAACGATGTCAGACGATTCGGAAGTTGTCTGTGAAAATGAGTTTTTCGCCATACTATACCTACAGACGATGAACTTACACGTCGTGGACGTGCATCCCAGAGCCTGTGCTACACAAGCTTTTGTGCTTAAAAAGTACACAAATTTTTATTTTTGAAAAAAAATGGCCGCTTGTTTCGCTAGATAAAACCCTTCTTTCTCGGCTGGGATCGTTTAGAGCCGTTTGAAGCTGCATTTTAGAAGTTCAAAATCGAGGCACCAATGAAGTCCATTATATGGAGAAAAATCCTGAAATGTTATCCTCAAAAACCATAATTTCTTCACGACTGAAGACAGACAGACATGAACATCTTGGATGACAAGGGGGGGGAGTAAATTATTTGTAAATTGTTGCTCTGCAAGTGGAGTTCTCCTTTAATCACGTTACAAAGGTCATGCGTGGTTATTTCTTCTTTTAAAGAATGAAGTACTTTAAATTAAAAATGTAGAGTAGGCGAAAAACTCCATCTCATTATCTCCTCCAACATTGTTGTTTTACCTTTTTTTTTTGTAAATGGCATTTGACTTTCTTTGCATGTTCACTTTGTAAACACTGGGTTGGTTCTTCCGCCCCACGTTACGCGCGACCTTCCAAACATCACTATGTAATGCGTGAGGCTGGACTGGTGCAAGACAAGCATTTGTGGTTAAAAAGTATATACACTTTTATTTGTTTTAGAAAATGGCCAATCATTTCGCTAGATGAGACCCTTATTCCTCAGCTGGGATCGTGTGGAGCACTTTGAAGCTGCACTGAATCTGCAATTTGGACCTTCAACCCACTGGGCCTCATTGAAGTCCACTATATGGAGAAAAATCCTGGATTGTTTTTCTCAAAAATCTTCATTTCTTTTCGACTGAAGAAAAAAAGACATGGACATCTTGGATGACACGGGGGTAAGTAATCAAATTTTTTTATTCTGGAAGTGAACTAATCCTTTAAAGTAACAGATTTCAAATCAACTCGAATCAGCCTCAAGCTCCCGGCTGTGATTTCTGCCATGCATGTTGCCAATTCAGCAGGACGTGTACAATTACAAAATACTACACGGATAGGGCTACTGTTAAAATAACTGGCATCTCTGATGGGTTCCAGGTGGGTCTGTGAGACGGTATCCTCCTCCTCGTTACAGAGCTCAGCACGGCACATGTGGAATCACTCTGGTCAGATCCACTCAGACCTGTCCCCACCACCACCAACATGCCTGTATCGCTGTCTCTGTACAGAGGCGTCTTCAATGGGAGGGGTGGTGGGGTCGGGACCCGCTCAGGCACCACATGAAAGACAGACTGGGTGTGCCACCATATGCTTCTCAGAAAGATGGGGGATGGATAGAGGGTGGAAAAGAAAATAGGGATGAGAGGAAGGTGCTAATGTACTGCATATAGGAACTTGGGAAGTTCTTTTGGATACATCTACAGGCAGATAGCATTAAAAATCAAATAATGAAACAATATGAGCTATATACTGAGCTCAAAGGAGTGAAATGGTTGCTTGGTGGGCCCCATGTCTGCAGGACAGAAGCAGCTGTTTTAGTTAACACCACACACACCTCCTCACACTCTCCCAGGCCAATTAAGACATGTTGTTATGTTGTTAGTGAATGCTTACAATAAACTCCCCCTCTGTGTCTCACACACACAGACTCCCACAGAAGCTTACAGTCCACTCAAACATTACATTTCCTTCTCAAAAACTCATACAGGTCAAAAGTTTACATATACCTTGCAGAATCTGCAAAATGTTAATTATTTTACCAAAATAAGAGGGATCCTACAAAATGCATGTTGTTTTTTTTATTTAGTACTGACCTGAATAAAACATTTCAAATAAAAGATATTTACATATAGTTCACAAGAGAAAATAATAGTTGATTTACTGTGTTGTTACCTGAATAATCCACAGCTGTTTATTTTTTTTGTTCAGTAATAGTTGTTAATGAGTACCTTGTTTGTTCTGAACAGTTAAACTGTCTGCTGTTCTTCAGAAAAATCCTTCAAATCCCACAGATCTTTTGGTTTTTCAGCTTTTTTGTGTATTTGAACCCTTTCCAGCAATGACTGTATGATTTTGAGATTCATCTTTTCACACTGAGGACAACTGAGGTCCTCATATGCAACTGAACTATTCCAGAAGGTTCAGAAGGAAAAATGATGCATTAAGAGCCAGGGGTGTAAACTTTTGAAAACAGAACGAAGATGTGTACATTTTTCTTATTTTACATAAATATCTTTTTTTTTCCATTTAGTAGGCTACTGCCCTTCAGAAGCTACAGAAGATACTAACATGTTTCCCAGAAGACAACATAAACTTTGATCTTCAAATTCAAAAAGTTTTCATCTTAATGCATCGTTTTTCCTTCTGGAACATCAGAAGAGCATCAGAGTGAGCGTTTAAACCTTCTGTAATAGTTGCCTCAGTTGTCCTCAATATGAAAAGATGGATCTCAAAATCAAACAGTCATTACTGGAAAGGGTTGAAATACACAAAAATGCTGAAAAACCAAAGAATTTGTGGGACCTGAATGGACTATATGTAAACATCTTTTGTGTGAAATATCTTATTCGGATCAGTACTAAATAGAATATAACATGCATTTTATTTTGGTAAAATAATGAATATTTTGCAGATTCTGCAAGGTGTATGCAAACTTTTGACTTCAACTGCAGTCAATACCATCACTGACTCACTTTGTTGTTCCAAATCTTGTTTGACCTGTTTTTCTGTGAAACACAGATATTTTAAGAAATGTTTCAGTGTATTTTTGTCCATATAATGGTCACCAAAACTGGTTACCACCATTCTTTAAAATATCATTGATTGTGTTTCACAGAAGAAAGATATAGGCCTACAGGTTTGATATGAGGGTGAGTAAAATTTCAATACCTTATTTAAAAATTCAAATTTAAAGAAATTAAGGCCAATGGATCTGTGCCGTATGTAAACTAACGCATGAAAACAAGGCTGTGAAGGACAGACACAGTCTGTTAAATGAGTACATTTAATACATCTTTCCAAAAATTTCCATTGAGCAAAAATTATTTTTGTTTTCTTTGCCCACAAAAAGTTTTCTTATAGCTTCATAACATCAGGGTTGAATCACCAATTTCACTTGGAATGTTTTATCAACATACTTACTACCTTTCTAGGCCTTGAACGTGGTAGTTGTGTTGCTGTCTATGCAGAGTCAGAAAGCTCTCGGATTTCATCAAAAATATCTTAATTCGAATAGATCTTACAGGTTTGGAATAACATGAGGATGGGTAATTAATGACACAATTTTCTTTTTTGGGTGAACTATCCCTTTAAGGATCCACAGATACAATGCAAATTCAAATAAACTTGATTAAACAAAAACTAGACTTAAAAGATTAGTCCCAGAAGAAGAAAAAAAGGCTTGGAATACACAAAAGAGTCAAAGATACTATATGTTTTGGAGAAAAACGGGATAAAGAAGGGATAAAAAACATAAGTAGCAAATGAGAGTATTATAAAAAAAGAAAGAATGAGCAAAAGAAAGATATACAGCTTTTTTCTCTCCAGACTGACATTTAAATCGGACACTATAAAGGCTATCATATTACCTCCCTGTCAGAAGAAGACAAAGACTTCAGAAGCTACTAGACCAGGGGTCCCAGCAGACCAATGATCCCACAGAAACCGCAGCCCTTCATGGGCTGATTAACCCCACTCATCCCCCTACTCTCCAGCTGCAAACACTACTGTGATCCCAAAGGAGAGAGAAAAAGAGGGGCTGAAGCAGGCTAACTGGGGCCAGGCTAAAGGCTAGGCTCAGAGCGGCTATGGCGATGTTTATTTGATGTTTATCCACTCAATAGAAGAGTGTGAATAAAAGATGAAGGGGAGATGCAGAGGGAGGAAGAGGAGAGATGGAGATGGGGGTGGGGGTTTCAGGGGAGATCAAAGTTAGAAAGTATTCATCGACTGACAACTGAGATTTTTATTGTTTTATCAGCACTGAGGAATAATTATCTAGAAGTGCTTTTAAAAGGGTACAGTAGCAATGACAATTCTGCCATAATTTACACACCCTCATGTCATTCCAAAACTGTGTAGTATAAATGAAATTTAGACATACAGTTGAGGTCAAAAGTTTACATCCTGAATCTGCAAAATGTTAATTTTACAAAAATAAGAGGGATCTTACAAAATGCATGTTATTTTTTATTTAGTACTGACCTGAATAAGATATTTCACATAAAAGACATTTACACATAGCCCACAAAAGAAAATAATAGTTGAATTTATAAAAATAACCCCATTCAAAAGTTTACATCCCCTTGATTCTTAATACTGTGTTGTTACCTGAAGGATTCAAAGCATTTTCCAGCATTTTTGTGTATTTGAATCCTTTCCAACAATGACTGTATAATTTTGAGATCCATCCTTTCACACTGAGGACAACTGAGGGACTCATATGCAATTATTACAGAAGGTTTAAACGCTCACTTATGTTCCAGAAGGAAAAATGACGCATTAAGAGCCAGGGGTTGAAAACTTTTGAACAAAATGGAGATGTGCACATTTTTCTTATTCTGCCTAAATATGATATTTTGTCATTTAGTACTGCCCTTCAGAGGCTGCAGAAGATACTTACATGTTTCCCAGAAGACAAAAGAAGTTACATTTACTCTGATATTTTCATATGCATCATATTGATTGTAAGCAAAAAGTGTTTACCCCCTGGCTCTTAATGCATCATGTTTCCTTCTGAAGCATCAGTGAGTGTTTGAACCTTCTGTAATAGTTGCATATGAGTCACTCAGTTGTCCTCAGAGTGAAAAGATGGCTCACACACTCATTGTTGGAAAGGGTTCAAATACACAAAAATGCTGGAAAACCAAAGAATTTGTGGGACTTGAAGGATTCTTCTCAAGAACAGCGGGCAGTTTAACCGTTCAGGACAAACAATGGACTCATGAACAATTATCACTAAACAAAAAAACAGGTGTGGATCATTCAACAGTATTAAGAATCAAGGGGATGTAAACTTTTGAACAGGATCATTTTTGTAAATTCAACTATTATTTTCCATGTGGACAATATGTAAATATCTTTTATGTTAAATATCTTATTCAGGTCAGTACTAAATAAACAATAACATGCATTTTGTATGATCCCTCTTATTTTGGTAAAATAAGCTCAGCTCACATACTGGTTTTGCTTACTATATAGTATAAAAGAAGGCATACTCAGATGCAGGGTTTATGAGCAGTGTGTTGGTTAAGTTAGTTTTCTTTGCTAAGTAGCTTTCCCAACACTAAAATACATATATTTCCATACATACTTCACACAGAAAATTCCCATGGTGGAATTCCACACACAGACACAGGAGGAATCCTAAAGCGATTAAGCAGGTGAAAGACGAGACAAGTACCAATTCAAAGCAAAACAAGAGCCCCACCCAGAGAACCTGAACTCCCGCTCAGGGCAGCGACAGCAAACACAGATCAAATCCTTCTCCCAACGTTTGAAACACTCCCTGGTGGTGTTTGCATGTGGATTAAATTTGTCATGATTCACTGGATGGTGCATGATACACCCTTCAACTGCTGTTCTCAGTGCTGGGTAATATTAGAGAAAACAAAGAAGGCAGATCTAATGTTTCCTGTGAAGCATCCAGATTTCCTCAATCTCTTGTTTCTAAATAATACACCACACATGACAGACATTACATGTCTATGTGTGTGGTAAGATTATGAATTACTTTCCGAGCCATGATTCAGACGTTTGACGTTTCATAAAAAAAGTTAACGCTTCGGAAGTCGAATAACAATGGGCTGTCAACACACCCCCAATTCAAGGCAAAATACTTTTTGTACACAATGAAAACAAAAAAATGTTAAATAAAGCTGTTATTTTGTTTTCCTTACGCACAAAAAGTACAATACGCACAATAGCTTCATAAAATTAAGGCTGAACCACTAACCACATCCATGTCACATGGACTATTTTAATGACGTCCTTAATACCTTTCTGGGCCCTGGACATGTCAGTTAAGTTGTTATCTATGTAGGCTCAGAAAGCACTCGGATTTCATTAAAAATATCTTAATTTGTGTCCGGGTTTGGACCCATATAGTGCACGAGTAAAAACCCTAATACGATCTCTCCCTCACAGCCAACTACGACCAACACATCACATTTCTCTGACCTGAGGCCAGAGAAACGAACCACAAAGGAAAGCAACACGATGCTTTTGTGTCCCAGTTATGTTTCAGAAAGTATCAGTGCTCATCCGCAGAGGAAGTGAGTTTGTGAGGGATTTTCCATGAGCGTGTGAGTGTCAGAGGTCCGTCGCTCTACAGGATGAGATGTTGTGCTACAGAGACAGCAGTGTATTATGAGGACGGACGAGGTCTGTTCTGTCTACTGAAGTACTGAGGAGCGTATCAGTGCATTCCTCTGCTGTCTGGTAATCTGTCTCAAACAGCAGCAAACATGATCCGTTCGGTCAGTGTGGGAAATGAACAAACCCCTCTATGTTTGGGGAGGCAGATGAAGACGGATCGGTTTGAGAATTGCCCTGCAGCTGAACATTTGTATGAATGATGTTCACATACAGACATCACATACAGAACTGAGCTACTGGTCAAAGCACATCAGAAGACTAGTCTAGTCTTTTCTGTCTGGTATGGTAGTAATAAAAGCCATCAATAAGCTGCAAATCAGTGTTACAAGATAAAGAAATAACCCAGTAGAAAGTTGTCAACTGGTACGAATATTTCAGTATATAGAGCCCTTTGGATTCTGCGATGTGGAAAACGCGGACGGAATCGCAGACGAGCGGTTTTGTTTACTACACACACTGAAGCGCACGTGGCGCTTGCGGTGATTTTTTAGCGTCTGTCGTCTCACTAAATGAGGACATAACTACATTTTTGTTTAACTTGAAGACATTGTGCCAGATATATATTACTACTATTACTACTACTACTAAAATGAAACAAAAATTACTTTTTTGGGGTATAATCACACAACATTTCTTCCATGTTTTAATTTTAACAGTAAATTCCCCTTTGTTTGCCAAAAAAAAAAGTTTTTTTAATTGTCAATAATTAAAAGATAACTTTAAATTAATATTTTATGCCTTCTTTTGATAACCAGAACATTTTAAATACACAACACAGAATTTCTGAATGTAAAAAAAAAACCTTTCATAAGGCTATTTTAAGAATAACTTAAATAAATTAAGTATGCATTCAAATAATTAGACATGCTAAAACACAGAATTTGATACAATAAAACATATGGTGAGAAAAAATAAAACATTTCATAGGGCCCTAAACGTCATTTTTGTTAAACCTTTATTAAAATTTAATTTAACCATTAAAAAGGAGTCAAGAAAAATTAAAACGGGAAAAAACGGAATCCAGAAAATCAAAACAGAATTTATTCTGTATATTATACTAAGTATATTATACTTCAAATCTTTACAAATATTGATAGACATTTTGTACTGATATTACCCAAATCTAGTGCTAAAGTCAATTTTGTTTGCTGTTGTAAATTACATAATTGTCTCATGCTCAAATTCCTGTCTACCCCTCATTGACAATGCACACACAGCTGCTGCGCTGCAGACAAACTGATCTAAAGGCACACACATACACAGTCTTACACAAAGACAAGCAGGAGAGTGGGTATAACAAAGAAAACATATTTCTGTATTTTTAGCTCTTTCTCATCCCACAGGACTAAACCAAGTCTGGAATAAAAGTGCAAGCTCTCCAGCAGTGGTCAGTGCAAATATGCTGAAATGGCATAAATCTAAAACACATTTGACCACACACGCACACTGTGCAACACAAAGCGTGTTTGTTCAGAGGGGTCGAGGTGTGTCGTAAGGATCCTGTGGCTGAGTGTGTGCAAAAAGGTGTTTTATTATAATTTTATTGCCTGTGTGGTAAAGTGTTTCCACACCGCCAGTGCTTCCTGAAAAACATCCTCCTGTTAGAAAGTGACTTTGCTGGTGAACTGTGGTACATGTATGTCAGCATAGTTGTGGGAGGGCAACTAGTGTGTGTTTACTAAAAACGAAAGAGTGTGGAAAAGCAAAGATAGGCCAGAAAGAGCAGAAAGAAAGCTTTCCCTATTGTTTGGTGATGGTCATCTTGTGTTTTAAACATGAACCTGATCTTCTCTTAAAGGATTAGTTCACTTCCAGAATAAATATTTCTTGATCATTTACTCACCCACATGTCATCCAGTTCATGTCTTTCTTTCTTCAGTTGAAAAGAAATTAAGGTTTCTGAGGAAAACATTCCAGAATTTTTCTCCATATAGTGGACTTAAATGGTGGCGAACAGGCTGAAGGTCGAAATTGTAGTTTAAAGGCAGCTTCAAAGGGTTCTACACAATCCCAGACACGAAATGAGGGTCTTATCTCGCAAAAATTAACATTTTCTAAAAAAAATGAACATTTATATACTTTTTAACCACAAATGCTCATCCACGAATTCATGCATTACGTAGTCATGTTGGAAAGGTCACGCATGACGTAGGCAGAAGCAGTGTTGGGCATGTTACTTTAAAAATGTAATTAGTTATAGTTACTAGTTACTTCTCACAATTAGTAACTGAGTTACATCATTATAAAAATAACTAATTTTCAGGGAAAGTAACTATTGTAACTTTTTAAAAAATATATATCAAATAACTTGGATGCCCCCAATATTAAATATGGTGAATAAAGAAAACATTGTATGCTAATCTATATTACTTTAATGTTGCTGTGGGACAATGTGAGAAACACCTATCAGGGGCTAAATATCACGTCATTGGGGTCGCTTCAACCCTCAGACATGAAAAACATCCCATGGCAACACTGTTAACCCTCTGTGGTCAAAGACCACACCAATGTGGTCTATCTTGCTTTTTCTTGATGACCATGAAAAGAACTAAAAATACTCATCATACTCATCATTTTTGATTGTACAGATAAGAATAAGGTATCGTTTGAAACTGCAAAGGGTCTACTTTTATAGGTGTATAGTCATAATATCAAGAAAACACTGTGCTTTTGTAAAATAAATAAAATATATAGGGTGCACTCTCTGCCATCTCAGTCTCCATCACCTCTCTTCACAGACACGTAAATAAAACAGCCTGAATATCTGAATTCGTGCCTCACACACATGAGAAATATATGTATAGAAAGCTTGAAATGTGTCAGTGCCAATAGCCTTGCGGTTAGTGCACCGACATACAGTGCAGTTGTGCTCACGGCGACCCAAGTTTGAATACCGGCTCGTGGTCCTTTGCTGATCACACTCCCCTCTCTCTTCACCCAATGCTCTCCTGTCTTATCTACACTGTCCTGTCCAAATAAAGGCATAAAAAAGCCCAAAAATAAATAAAAAAAAAAGAAAGAAAATGAAATAAATCATGTCAAAAACAAATATTCTCTAATAAAGTAATCTGTATAATACCAATGCAAGCTCCAGTTTTTCCCATCTAAATTCATTATCTCTGTAATCACACCCACGAGCAGCTTCGCTTTTCAAATTTTAAACACTCAAGTGAGAAGTGCGGACATGTAGGTAAAATGCCCACATAAACAAACATGAACATTCATCAAGTTCATCTTGGCTACTTTTAGTTTTTAAAAGAAGACACACTGAGAGAAATAAGCCAGAAGAAGTTGAACGTAACGCAAAAATCATAGTAACGCCACATTTTATTGTCAGTAACGGAACAGACCGTGTGTGACCTTTCCAACATGATTACATAATGCGTAAAGTCGCAGACATGCAGCACAGAGCTAGTGCAAGACAAGCCTTTGTGGTTAAAAAGTATATAAATTTTAATTTTTTTTAGAAAATGACAGATCGTTTTGCTAGATAAGACCCTTATTCCTCGAGTGGGATCATGTAGAGCCCTTTACTGCAATTTGGACCTTCAACCCGTTGGCTCTTATTAAAGTCCACTATATAGAGAAAAATATTGGAATCTTTTCCTCAAAATTTCTTTTCAACTGAAGAAAGACAAGAACATTTTGGATGATATGGGGGTGAGTAATTAATCATGAAATTTTTATTCTGGAAGCGAATTAATCCTTTAAAGAGCATGTGTAGACTGCTGTGACTATTGTGTTGTTTCACAGTGGGGCTCAAAGAGAGAGGTGAAATGAATACACATACACACACTCCACAAAAAGTCTACACTCCATAAAGCTTCCTCCATTTGTTTTCAGACAACTGTTCAAGTGCTAATGGCATATTGTCACTTTTAAAGGGATAGTTCTGTAATTAATTACACAACATCATTTTTTTCTTCTTTGGAACACAAAAAATGAATTTGGCCTATCATTTCAATACGAATAAAGATTGTGGACTTCAAGCTTTGGAGTGACACAAGAGCACCATAAAACTATCATACAAGTGACTTGTTCATAATACAAGTCTTTTAAAGTCCTACAATTGTTTTGTGTGGAAAATTGAGTTTGTCATCCCTTTGGTTGCGAGTACATCCAAGTTCCTGGGAAAAATAGCTGTGAATTTTTTTAAAGAATCAATTAATCATTCTTTTTGAATGAATCACTCTTTTGAGCCAGGTCTTTTGATTACTCACTCATTTACTTCACAAAACCAGTCTGAATGATTTGTTTACAAATAAAACTCATCCGGGTTTTGAGTTAAATTGACTGACTGGATCATCCAGTTGGCTAAAAACTGTTTTTGTTTATGTTCTGCAGAAGGAAGTCAGTCGTACAGATATGGAACGACATAAAGTAAACATCTTCATGTCTCATTAATCACATATTGTTAAATCTTACTAATGTGACTTCTCACGGAAAAAGTCATTTAAAATATGAATCTGAACTGTTGAACTGCTCTCTGGTGAACCGGTCCCTTTGCGTAGTCGCAAAGCATTACTGTTGTAAGAGCATTTCACGGTGAATAAAACGTCCTGGGGTCTGTGTGGCATTTCCTTTGTACAGCCCGGTCACAGTGGGACATGAGGCCCTGGTTTGACTACACGCCACACACTCAGACACATGAACACACACACACACCCTCAAACTATGTAATCCAAGTCATGTGAAGAGTGAAGGAGAAAATGAAGTCTAATAAGAGAGTTCAGAGAGGACACGAGAAGGAGCAAGAGAGGGGGAGAAGGGTTTTAGAAATGACAAGGAAAGGAGAGAGGGGTTGGAGGGAAAGATTGAGCGACAGATGGGGCTGGAAAATCCATGTTTATTTTTACTGAGCGACGACAGCAGCCCACGAGCTATAACTCCAGCACACAGACGTTCAGACACAATGAGCTTTATGTTTGGTGAGAGAAGCTCAGCTCACCTGCTGAAGAGCATCACTTACCCACGCAAAAGGAGACCGACAGTGAGAAAGAGAGAGGCTCTGTTTCAAACCCTACTGAGCCTACTACCTAGACTTAATCATCATGTTATATGTTATAGGTGCAACCAATTAGGGGTCGACCAATACGTGTTTTTCAGGGCTGATGCCGATTATTACAGATCAACTGATATTTCGAACTGATATATGTCTGGTGTATAAATGAAAATGATTCAAAATTAAGAATAACAAGTGCTCTGACAAAAACATTTAAATTCTGTAAAAATATTTTATCTGCAAATCGGTTTTGAAAATGCTTGGCCAATAATCAGACAACCCCTACTACCAATAAATGTCCTTTGTTGGTAAGGAATACCACAGTAAGTTGTGACTGGCCTAGATTAAAGAGAACCCTTTAATTAAGAGTATATATTATAGATCAATATATTTATATATAATTATAGAGCATATAGAGTCAGTTAGAACCAATAATAAATGTTAATTACATTTTATGCACAACCAGTCAAAAGTTTTTGAACAGTCGATTTTTAAGATTTTTTAAAGAATTTTCTTCTGCTCACCAAGCCTGCATTTATTTGATCCAAAATACAGAAAAAACAGTAATGTTGTAAAATATTTTTACTATTTAAAAAAAAATGCTTTCTATTTAAATATATTTTAAAATGTAATTTATTTCTGTGATCAAAGCTACATTTTCAGCATCATTACTCCAGTTTTCAGTGTCACAAGATCATTGGAATTTGCTGATTTGCTGTTCAAGAATTTTTTAAATATATTATAAACATATATTATTAGGTTTAAAGTTTTTTTTATTCATCATAGAAACCTGAAAAACTCAGCTGTTTTCAACATAATAATAGTAATAAATGTTTTTTTTGTTTTTGTTTTTTTTGAGTAAATAAGAATATTACAATGATTTCTGAAGGATCATGTGACTGGAGTAATGATGCTAAAAATTCAGCTTTGAAATCACAGGAATAAATTACATTTTAAAAATATATTCAAATAGAAGCAGTTATTTTAAATAGAAAAACATTTCAAGATTTTACAGTTTTTTCTGTACTTTGGATCAAATAAATGCAGGCCTGGTCAGCAAAAGAGACTTCTTTAAAAAACATTAAAAATCTTACTGTTCAAAAACAGTATACAGTGGTAGTGTATACTGTAGTCTACTGAAAAGTAAAATATATATACAAAAAAAATATTCCATCAAATCACCAAATTACCTCTTTGAGTACCCTAAAAAGCACTTTAAAATCAAAATGTAATGCTATTATTATTATATCATTGTGTACGGAAGTTGTGACATTTACTTTAGAACAAAATTAATATAATTTATTAAAAATATTTACTACTATATATACTATCCTATATTATAAATATTTACTACTACATATACTATATTATATTATAATCATTTTAGGCTTTTTTCTTTAATCTTGGTGCACATAAAATAACATATTAAGGTAACATAACAGCAACAGGTCTAGTATTTTTTCAGTGAGCCACACAGTAATATACTGTATTATAATTTTTAAATAAAACTGATCAAATTACTAGTTACATTCAGCAAAAATTTAGCAGCATTAAATTTACGTGACATTAAATAGATTTATAACAAGACAAAAGATTTACAAAAGATGCCCTTCTTTTAATATGACTGTTTTCACAAAACTATTAATAAGCATTTAAACATAGATAACAATAAGAAATGTTTCTTGAGGATCAATTCAGGATATTAGAAAGATTTCTGAAAGATCATGTGACACTGAAGAAAGAAAGAAGGAAAGAAAGAGCACCTTTTGTCAAAAATATTGTTGACACCTGCTGTACAGAAAACAGCTGTACTGTGTTAGCTGGGTCTCTGGTGCATATGTGTACTCTATGACTAAGTAATGTGTGTGTTTATGTGGTTCCTGGGTGTACCATGCCATGCCCAACATCATTTCTCTTGTGGCCACTTTGAGGTTCGTGTCCAAACAACATTTGCAGAGGTGGAAACACTACAGAGCATTAAATCAGCACAATCACCACCCAGAGCAGACGTGAACACTTCCAATTCCAAACCTAAATTCCAGCTAACAGCCCATGGGAGAGGCTCTCCAGTCTGGGAGGAACGCTAATGATCAGTCCTTTCAAACGGGCTGTACCTCTGAGAAGAGCACCTTTGACCTCAAACAAAAGGGAGGGTGTTTTTTATCCTAATCCAAAAACAGACGAATTGGCCTCATTTTGACATGATTAAGACTGATGTGGAAGTCTCTGTCACTAAAACAGTGGAACTGACTAATAAATGAGTCTTCAAGAGGGGAAGTGGATCATTATATGAAGTCTATTTCTAGTCATGAACACATGGAGAAGATAAGTGCCACCTCGACTATAATGTATTTATACTGAGGCACAAAATGTGTCATAAATTGCTGGACATAAACAATATTTTTTATGTTTGTTGCACTGATTTATATTTATCACTAGTTTTATTGCTTTACTTATCTATTATTTATTGTTTACTAGGAATTGTCACTAACGTTTCTGGGTGAACTACATTTTGGTTTGTTATACACTTGGCCTGTAAGAGCAACTTGAAGTGGATTAACATCCAGATATCTGAAAGGCTGACCATGACAGTGTCTGACAAGCAGGAAAAGTCACAGTTCCCACAGCTTTTGACCAGCCAATTCCCATGACCTTTCTAATCAGTTCTGATTAGCAGACAAGGGCTATTAAAAAGCATGTTAGAGAAACTGAAAAAAGTAGCAATTTGTTATTATTAAAAATATTTGACATTAATTTCTATTATTTTTTTCTATATATATGCCATTTAAAAGTCTGGGATCAGTACAAATTTAATTAATTTATTTATTTTGTTAAAGAAGTTCCTTATGCTCACCAAGGCTCACCAATTTGGTCAAAAATATAAAAAAATGTAATTTTGTGAAATATTATTGCAATTTAAATTAAATTTTTTCTAGTTCAATATACTTTAAAATATAATTTATTCCTATAAAGCAAAGGAATTTTCCGCAGTATTACCCCAGGTTTCAGTGTCACATGATGCTTCAGAAATCATTCTAATATGCTGATTTAATATCAATGTTGGAAACAGTTGTGCTGCTTAATATTTAATATTATTAATATTTGTATGTACAAACATTGAAAGTAAAAAGCAAACATTTTACATTAACCAAAAAAAAAAAAAAAAAAAAAAACACATTTTACTGTAAATTTCAATTTTTTTAACTATAAATATTTTTTTATTATTTTAATCAGGGCTGGGCGATATGGCAAAAAATTAAAATGCAATTTTTTTCAGAACATTTGACTGATTCTCGAGCTTTCACGATTTTAAACTAATCAACTTGAAAATGTAACTACAACATGATTAAAGTAACTTTTTCTTTATTAACCCTCTAGTTAAATAAAAGTGCACCACACATTAAGTTGTCAACATGATGTAAATGTTAAACAAACCACTCATTAAATATCTTTCCAGAAACGATGCATTTAGTACAACTACATATTGTATAAGCTTATCTTATACATATTATATGTTCAGAAATAATACTACAAAAATGCTTTAAAAAAACCCTCAAAAGTCAAGGTAATTCAAATTCAAAATGAATGAAGGTATAACACCAGTAGACTACTATGAACTATAATTGTTCTGTAAAAACAATGAACAGCAGTTTTCAGCCTGTCACCATGATCCAAACATGAAATATCAGACATACAATAGTAGTTCTTAACATGTTTTTTTTTTATTAAGTTGAGCTACTTTTCCATTGTTTTTTTTCATATTAACGCATTTGACCGTTGGACTTCATTTAATGACTGTTGGACAAGCGTCTAATGCATGAAACGGCATTATAAAAAGGCGGCGCTCAATTTAAAAGTTTTTCACTCCCATCTTCTTGCATGTTTTTTCCTATTCCACTGCCCGCGTAGCATCTTTGTCAACACCAAAGCGCATTCTGTGTGACACGTGAGCAGTTAATCACGATTGGATCATTCTTTTCACTTTACTGTTATCACTGGCATAAGTGTCTAATTCTAACGTTTGGTAATATTTCTATTTAAAATTGCGATTCCTCGGTTTCTAAAAAATAAAATCCTGGCAAAACATTAAATTCGAATTAACCGATAAAATCTAAAAAATTGCCCAGCCGTAATTTTAATATGTTCTATTTTGCACAAACATAATACTCCACATATTCACAAAAATGATTATTTCCAACCCTCTGATCTTCTGACATCTGTCACAAGACCTTTTGTGTTTCAGTGCCACTATCATGATTGATTCATATCACTGCATGGGAAAAAGATCCCTGATAATTCTACAGGTGACTATATGAGCTACTGTCATTGGGAAAGATTCAGTTCTCACAGTTCATAATAAAACCACAAAAACAGAGGTAGGATTATGCAACTTTGCCTCAATACTTCCCCAGGTTGTTTTTGGAATCTAATTTCCACATAGTTAATAAGTAGTTTACACAATAGTAGTTTAGTCAAAATACATCTTTTAGTCATCCATCCGCTTTTCTAAAATCAAGTCAGCACTTTCTAAAGCCATGTTAACACTCTCCAAATGTCTCATCATCAATGTAGTAACATCATGAAATAACTGTCCATTCATTCTTTATCATATAACTGACTACCATACAATTAACTATAATGAGAAAAAATGACTTGTCACACACCCAAAGGTAGGATCTTTCCATCTGTTTACCTTCACCTGGCCCCCATATTCATGAATGTGTGAGCACCAGCCAACATCTATGTGTGGGTTGTTTGATCCGTTCCATTATGCAGTGAGATAGCTCTGAAAACACAATGGCTATTGGATTAGGCCTGAGCACAAGGACAACACAGCTTTCATCGCTATCATCGCCATCATCACGAGCGTGTTACGGGACACAGCGGCCCTCTGCCCTGCCCCAGGGCTCCTCTGATGGAAAAACAAACCTGAGCCTACAGACAGAGCTTGGGCACGTGGGCTGGTGAAAGCACAAAGCAAACACACGTCGTCCCAGATCCCATCTGGAGCGGACACCGAGACAAACCGGGGAATCAAAGCTGTTTGAACCATGAAGCAACGGTCTTATTCGGAAAGTCACGAGCAAATGTAATTTTGAGATGAAAAGCACATGGCTTCTTCATGCATTTGGAATCCCACAGTGGCCATAAATCCCTTTACTTAAACTACAAAACGGCACATCCCTCAAAGTCTACAAACAGCTGAAGGTCCTCATGGGATGGTAATGCCACCACTAATCCAGCTGGCTTTAGCATGGGAAATAAATTTCATAAACTACACTGAACTCCATAAACATGGCATACAATACATCATCGGCCTAATAAAGGCTTCATAAGAGGACAAAAGGTCAGGCAAGGCCAGATGAGATGGATCAGGTCACAGTCGGACAGGAGAGGCTGGTGAGATCTGAGAGCGCAAGATCAAGAGGAACATCAAGGGCTCAAAAACAAAACACTGAATGGATGCACATCTGTACCAGCCAATATATGAAAGGCAGGAACATCAAGTGAGCTTCCAACCACAGAACGACTGTATGAATAAAGGGCGTTGAAAAGCAGAGACAGAAAACAAATTGTCCAATGGATTCAGAGGAATGCTGACCGATGACATTTCAGAGATGCTGGATGTCATAACTTATCATTTAGATATCATCTGTTGTGTTGCTACAGTATGTGTCACTAAGGCTTTAAGCAGGCCATCAACTAGCCTCTAAACCAGAGGTCACTGTCTAGATGGCAGAACATCAAAGATTAAAGACTGACAGTCTGTCAGTCCATCAAAACCTGTTACATAACCACATCTTTCATCTGTCTTACTCAACTTATTCTGTTCTCGTGCAGCTTTACTTCTCCATGTGTGTGTTTGTGAAAAAAAAAATCTTTGCTTCATCTTTAATCCATCTTAGTAAACCTCCAGATGTCCAGAAGGCTGAACGTGACTGCATTAACTGAGCGAAATGATTTAGTATTCTCAAATGCACCAAAACAGTGCACACCTTAAGAGACCTTTAACAGTTCACAACAAAACAATTACAGGTAGGATCATGTAACTTTGGCTCAATAATTCCCCTCAGGTTGATTGGCATATGATTAAAAACACACACACACACACACACACACACACACACAAACACAGAAAACAATTCACATAGCCAACAGTTTCCTTCTTCTAAATTTCTGAGATCAAATCACCTCTTTCATAATCACCAATTTCAGTTTTCTTTAAATATGTAATACTGTGTACACACTGCAGCTAAATTCGGTTGCCAGTTCACCTTTTACTCCTTAATCGCACTCTCTACACACATAATTCACTAAAATACTGGAGTGATAACTGCATTCGACAACCACATTAATTCCCAAAAAATACAGGTAGTTACAACTGCATTTACAGAAATTCTACACAGTGTTTACAGCACAAAACTGAACAACTAGTTGTTAATGACATATTTAAAAGCACATCAGAAATGTGTCTTTGTCTGTATGTGAAATGCAAGAAAATAACAGTGAAAGAAGTCTTAACCTTAGCACATTTTGACACAAGGCTAGTTGCACTCACAAACCCTGCGGAGTAGTGTCAGTGTTGCCAGATCTTCATAGAAAACAACAACAAACAAGCACAAAAAACACTAAAACACCCAAATGCTTCACGGTTTATAAACCAAAAAAACAAACAAACAAACATACATCTCAAATCTGCAACAGACCTTTTTTTTCAAGATTTATTTTTGCCTTTTATTAATAGGACAGTAGTGACAGAGGAAATGAAGTGGGAGAGAAAGGGGGAACAGGATCGGGAAAGGTCCGCGAGCCGTGACTCGAAGTGCAACGGTGCTGCTAGTCGACGCACTGCCCACAAGGCTATCGGTGCCGACACAAAAGACCATTTTATTAACTCCAAAAAGTGTCTTGCTTTATGAGCTAAGACCAAACAACGTGTAAAAAAGCTTGTACATATGAGGACATGGCAACACTGCAAGACAGCACTCTCTAAAGCAGCTCACAAGCACAAACAAAACACAGCACGTCTGTTAGCAGTAGTTTAGTTTGAATTGATGAATAAAAAGGTCACATACACACTGAAGCTAAATTTGGTTGTCAGTTCACCTTTTACTCCCTAATCACATTCTGTACACACATAATTCACCAAAATACGAGTGACAACTTCATTCGACAACCGCATTACATTCTGAAAAATACAGAAATATAGATATTCTATGCAGTGTGTACAGAACTGAACGGAACAACTAGTTGTTACTGATGTCTTTAAATGCGCATCAGAAATGTGTCTTCTTCTCTATGTGAGATGCAAGAAACTAACAGTGAAAGAAGTCTTAACCATAGCACATTTTGACACGGGGCTAGTTGCGCTCACGAGCCCAACGGTAAAGTGTCAGTGTTGCCAGATCTTTATAGAAAAGAAAAAAATAAACAACAAACAAGGACAAGCACAAAAAACACTAAAATGCCCAAATGGTTTATGAACACACAAAAAAATCTCAAAATCTCAAATCTGCAACAGACCATTTTATTAACTCCATAAAGTGCGTAGCTTTATGAGCTAAAACCACGGCTTTCACAACACACCTAAAAGCGCTTGTAAATATGAGGACATAGCAACACTGCAAGCCATACCAAACATTTTGGCATCTTACAGGAGTGAATTACAATTAGCCATGTGGTATCTACCATTTTTTAGCTAAAGACTCTCTTTGTCTGTCAATTTTAACTAAACTACTGCTGATAGACGTTTTTTGTTTATGCTCGTGAGCTGGTTTAGAGAGCGCTGTCTTGCAGTGTTGCCATGTTCTCGTATTTACAAGCGCTTTTAGGCATGTTGTTTGGTCTTAGCTCATAAAGCTAGGCACTTTCTGGAGTTAATAAAATGGTCTGTTGCGAATATGAGATATATGATATTTTTTTGGTGTTATATAACATATAGCATTTGGGTGTTTTTGTTTGGTTTGTCGTTGTTGTTTGTTTCTATGAAGATCTGGCAACACTGACACTTGACTTGACACTGGTTCGTGAGCGCAACTAGCCCCATGTCAAAATGTGTTAAGGTTAAAACTTCTTTCACTGTTATATTCTTGCATCTCACTTACAGATGAAGACACATGGTGCTTTTAAATACATCATTAACAACTAGTTGTTCAGTTTAGTTCCGTATACACAGCGTAGAATTTCTGTAAATGCAGTTGTCACTATCTGTATTTTTCGGGAGTTAATGCGGTTGTCGAATGCTGTTCTCACTCCGGTATTTCACTGAATTATATGTGTACAGAATGTGCTAAGGAGTAAAAGGTGAACTGACAACCGAATTTAGCTGCAGTGTATACGTAGCCAATATAACAAATAAAAAGCTATATATAGTTACATTCACAAAAGTCTGTAATGTTGTACAATTATCAATAAGCTATGAATATATTGTGCACCTCAAGTAAAAACATTAATGTCCAGTAAATATTTTCAATTCGCCCCCTTATTGGTAGGTGCAACAAAATTGGACCCACTATGGACTTGCGCTTTCGTACCCATTTGGAATTCTGGGTACTCGTCTGAACTTAGTGCTCTGGCTGCACCATACCTTGCCCTCTAGACATGCTTTACTAGCTGTGTCTGAACAGAGATACATTTTTGAAGAGCTGGGTGGGGATGAAGTAATAAAGCATGTACAAGGATCAGTCAGGCATCATCATCATCATCATCATCAAAAAATAAAAAAATTGATGTTTCACCAGTGTTGTAAATACTATCATGACACTAATGCCCTTTCCTAAGGCCACTCATACACATGTGAGAGGGCGTCATGCTGGGAAAAATGTCCCATTTACAAGCAGAAAGAGTCTATCATACTTTCACATGTCCAGGCCTGATGTTATCTGACTTTAATCCTCTTGGCTTTTGCAAGCTTAAAATCCCAGCACTTATACGGGTAGATTTCCTGTTTTAAAGGGATGAGCAAGAGAAGAATAGCAACTAAAATATTTTAAATTGACACAAGGCTTTGCAGGTTTAAGTTCACTACTGTCTGACTACTATAATTAGTCTTTCCGGACGGTTCACTAAATCTAAAGCCAAAAAAAAAGTTTTGATGCACTGATGCATTTAAAATTCTGTAATAATGATGTAATAATTTTTATGTTATGACCATTAACTGATAAATGTCCAATAATAAAATTCTACACTATTTGGTCTAAATAATTTAAAAATAACACAAAAACTAAAATCAATCATTTTAAAAGCTAGAAGTGAACTTAGGCACCTTATTATAATGCACAGTATGAAAAATGGATTTTAATTTTTAGTTTGCTAAAGATTACATTCAACAATTATTACACTATTAGCATCATAATAAATAATCATTTTAATTGAGCATTAGATGATGGAAAAAGTAATCTAAAAGTAAAAATAAGGGAAAAATTAAAAATAAGGGAATAATTACATATCCAATACTATTCCAATACAATTCTCACTTTTTTCTTACAATTCTGGGGAAAAAAGCCATAATTGCAAAATATAATTTTTGACCTCACTTTTTTCCCTCAATATCTAACAGAGTTTATATCTTACAATTCATGCGATAAATAAATACTGATATATAAATATCAGTATATAAATTTTGACCTTATTTCTCACAATTCCAACTTTACGTCTTTCATTTTTGAGTTTATATCTTGCAATTATCACTTTTTTTCCCATAAATTCTGAGTGTACATCTTGTAATTTATTTATTTATTGTGGCCAAAATTAAAAAGGCTATTGCAATTTTTCATCTCACAATTCTCACTTTTTTCCTCAAAATTGTGAGTTTATTTCTCACAGTTCAGACTTTTCACCTCATAATTGAGTTGCCAGTTAACATCTATCAATTCTGAAAGAAAATAGACATAATTATGAGATTTAAATACAGAATTGTGAAAAAAAAGTCTTAATTGTGAGATTAAAAGTTGCAATTACCTTTTGTTTTTTATTCTGTGATGGAAACAGGCTTCCATACCATACAGATATATTGCACGTCCCTAAAAAAGTCATGATTAATTCATAAATTAATCATGATTAATATAGTCATAAATTAGTCATGATTAACTCAAAACTTAATCATGACTAAAATATAGTCATGATTAATTCAAAAACTTCAAATCTGTTTGGCTCAAAACCAAACATAAATACTGCTGAAAAATTCCCACCATTAGTTTCAGGGAAGGTCTACAACTTCAAGCAGATCAAAAAGAAACTAGCATCATGGGAAACATAATGTACAGCATAATGGGAATCAATTCATTTGGTAATCGGCTGACCAAGCTTTTGGGATTAATCTGGCCCAACGGCTGATGTACATTTGAGGCTGTATATTTAAGTGAGTTCTTACGAATGCAGGCTGTAGGTACACTGAGTTTATGTGTGTGTGAAAGCAACCATCAGGAGCTGAGGCCTGGTGGTCAGGGAATGAAAGAATCGTTTCGCTGTTTTCCCATGCTGAGGGCTCCAGAAGTCAAAGGTGACGATTTTCCCTGGGTCTGGCTTTGGATTTGGGTTGGACTTGGACCCAGAAATCCCTTTTGAGCCCATGCATACAAAACACACCAAACAAAGAGAGCAACTTTAAGGAAGAGAAGTAGAAAAAAGGTATTCTTGAACATGAGAAAAACAAGGAATTATGACCCCTAAGCTGTTTATATAAATGCACACACACACTCTGACATTACGACCAAACAACAACGATAACAACCACAGCTAAATGAGTCCTAATTAGACCTCTGAGGTTTGTCATGTAAACATACACAATCAGAGAACACAGCAATCGCCTGATCTCTAAACACATTGGTGTGATCATTTACTTGCTGATAAACTGTAAGATAGCAGACTATAGAGCACTATTGTTTGTGTGATCAGCTCCACACTTTAAGACCATCATATGCAAAACAAAGTCAGCAGCGGATCTAGAAAAAGCCTGAGTGGAGCAGACACACACATACTAAAAATATCCAGAGAAGACTGACAGAAATTCCACAGCTCAGAAGGAGATTGTGTGTGTTTGTATGTACTTGAAAACCGCCAGTGTTACTGTAATAAAACAATGTGTTAGTACTCCAACAAAATTGCATCTTTCAAAGATGGTTGTAAAACATGTTGTAAACCAGACTATTATTAAACTGGCTTGGTGTGGTCAAGTGGTTAAGACAATTTGGGCTGGTAACCAACAGGTTGTATATTAGCTTTCAGCATTGTGCCTTCTAAGCTC